>NW_011494804.1:844303-844793 GCF_000754665.1 Bison bison bison
TCCTTCGGGAGACGGAAGGACGCCTGCGGCCTACGTAAGTGGTGCAAACTTCTTGTCTTGAGTTTTATTGGTCTCCCGCGTAACCAAGCTACTCAGCCTCTTTTCTCCACTGAATTTTCCTACTGAGCTATCCTCATCCTATTACTCTTTATATCTTTGATAAAATATTTAAATAAATAGGTCGCCGACGCCGTCCCCGCTTCGAATACCCTGGATCAGCCGGGGCAGGACCCCAGCAGGTTGCCATTTTCCTTCTCCAATGCATGAAAGTGAAAAAAAAAAATGAAGTCACTCAGTTGTGTCTGACTCCTAGCGACTCCATGGACTGCAGCCCACCAGGCCCCTCCGTCCATGGGATTTTCCAGGCAAGAGTACTGGAGTGGGGTGCCATTGCCTTCAGCAATTATATGCCAATAAAATGGACAACTTGGAAGAAATGGACAAATTCTTAGAAAAGTACAACTTTCCAAAACTGAACCAGGAAGAAATA
>NW_011494804.1:844893-845500 GCF_000754665.1 Bison bison bison
GGGACATTGTAAAAGCAGTGCTAAGGGGAAGGTTCATAGCAATACAGGCATACCTCAAGAAACAAGAAAAAAGTCAAATAAATAACCGAACTCTACACCTAAAGCAACTAGAAAAGGAAGAAATGAAGAACCCCAGGGTTAGTAGAAGAAAAGAAATCTTAAAAATTAGGGCAGAAATAAATGCAAAAGAAACAAAAGAGACCATAGCAAAAATCAACAAAGCCAAAAGCTGGTTCTTTGAAAGGGTAAATAAAATTGACAAGCCATTTGCCATACTCATCAAGAAACAAAGGGAGAAAAATCAAATCAATAAAATCAGAAATGAAAATGGAGAGATCACAAGAGACAACACAGAAATACAAAGGATCATAAGGACTGCTGCTGCTGCTGCTGCTAAGTCGCTTCAGTCGTGTCCCACTCTGTGTGACCCCATAGATGGCAGCCCACCAGGCTCCCCCATCCCTGGGATTCTCCAGGCAAGAACACTGGAGTGGGTTGCTGTTGGGGGCCAGAGTGAGGTACTCCGCCCGTGACAAAGGTCATGAGGAAGGAGGTTCGACATACACAAAGGCGGGATCGAGCCTCAGGAGTCCCCCTGGAACTCCTC
>NW_011494804.1:845600-846418 GCF_000754665.1 Bison bison bison
AACAGGTTCTTTAGAGAAGTTAGAAAACTATAAGTATAGTGAGTGGGCTAATTAGAAATTGTGTTGATGAAGGGTTTTTCATTTGTTGAGCCAATGTTTGTTGCTAAGTCTCCATATCCCCTGCCCTTACACACATTAATGAATATATAGAAGAAATAAGTATTAACCTCTGATATTAATCATGTTAGACCTTAGGCTAAGTAAATTCTTTCCTTAACTAAAACCCACTACACCCTCACCCTGTAGGAATGTAGCTTTATTTGGGTGGTGTCTGTTTTGAGAATAATCAGCCCTGGAGAAATAAGTGTCCTGATTGACTGACCACTGTCACAAGGAGAGGGTCGTAAATTGTCAGCAGGCCCCCCTGGCCAGAAGATGATGTAACACCCCTAAGACCTCTGTATACATTTGTGTGAAGCACCTGACTTTAATAAAAGTCAGGACAGCTGTCCCCACGTGACTTTTGTATAACATCTTAGTGTATAAAAACAGACTCTGGAAAATAAAGAATTGGGATCAGTTTCTCGAAATACTGGTCTCCCCATGTCGCTCTCTCTCTCACTCTGGCTGAGTCTCCATCAGGAGCGCGGAACCCACCATGCTTACTAATTATGCCTGGGCTTCTAAGATCCGACCGGGGAGGCCTCAGTGTCTCCTCTCCTTCGGGAGAACGGAAGGACGCCTGCGGCCTACGTAAGTGGTGCAAACTTCTTGTCTTGAAGTTTTATTGGTCTCCCGCGTAAACCAAGCTACTCAGCCTCTTTTCTCCACTGAATTTTCCTACTGAGCTATCCTCATCCTATTACTCTTTATATCCT
>NW_011494804.1:846518-848551 GCF_000754665.1 Bison bison bison
AGCTAACACCTATCCTACTCAAACTCTTCCAGAAAATTGCAGAGGAGGGTAAACTTCCAAACTCATTCTGTGAGGCCACCATCACCCTAATACCAAAATCTGACAAACATCCCACAAAAAAAGAATAATACAGGTCAATATCACTGATGAACATAGATGCAAAAATCCTTAACAAAATTCTAGCAATCAGAATCCAACAACACATTAAAAAGATCATACACCATGACTAAGTGGGCTTTATCCCAGGGATGCAAGGATTCTTCAATATCTGCAAATCAATCAATGTAATACACCACATTAACAAATTGAAAAATAAAGCCATATGATTATCTCAATAGATGCAGAGAAAGCCTTTGACAACATTCAACATCCATTTATGATATAAACTCTCCAGAAAGCAGGAATAGAAAGAACATACCTCAACATAATAAAAGCTATTATATGACAAACCCATAGCAAACATTATCCTCAATCGTGAAAAATTGAAAGCATTTCTCCTGAAGTCAGGAACAAGACAAGGGTGCCCACTCTCACCACTACTATTCAACATAGTTTTGGAAATTTTGACCACAGCAATCAGAGCAGAAAAAGAAATAAAAGGAATCCAAATTGGAAAAAGAAGTAAAACTCTCACTGTTTGCAGATGACATGATCCTCTACATAGAAAACCCTAAAGACTCCACCAGAAACTTACTAGAGCTAATCAATGAATATAGGAAAGTTGCAGGATATAAAATCAACACACAGAAATCCCTTGCATTCCTATACACCAATAATGAGAAAATAGAAAGAGGAATTAAGGAAACAATTCCATTCACCATTGCAACGAAAAGAATAAAATACTTTAGGAATATATCTACCTATAGAAACAAAAGACCTATGTATAGAAAACTATAAAACACTGGTGAAAGAAATCAAAGAGGACACTAATAGATGGAGAAATATACCATGTTCATGGACCGGAAGAATCAATATAGTGAAAATGAGTATACTACCCAAAGCAATCTATAGATTCAATGCAATCCCTATCAAGCTACCAACGGTAATTTTCACAGAGCTAGACCAAATAATTTCACAATTTGTATAGAAATACAAAAAACCTCGAATAGCCAAAGCAATCTTGAGAAAGAAGAATGGAACTGGAGGAATCAACCTGCCTGACTTCAGGCTCTACTACAAAGCCACAGTCATCAAGACAGTATGGTACTGTCACAAAGACAGAAATATAGATCAATGGAACAAAATAGAAAGCCCAGAGATAAATCCACACACCTATGGACACCTTATCTTTGAAAAAGGAGGCAAGAATATACAATGGAGAAAAGACAATCTCTTTAACAAGTAGTGCTGGGAAAACTGGTCAACCACTGGTAAAAGAATGAAACTAGAACACTTTCTAACACCATACACAAAAATAAACTCAAAATGGATTAAAGATCTAAATGAAAGACCAGAAATTATAAGACTCCTAGAGGAGAACACAGGTAAAACAGTCTCCGACATAAATCACAGCATGATTGGCTATGACCCACCTCCCAAAATGTTGGAAATAAAAGCAAAAATAAACAAACGGGACCTAATTAAAATTAAAAGCTTCTGTGCAACAAAGGAAACTCTAAGCAAGGTGAAAAGACTGCCTTCAGAATGGGAGAAAATAATAGCAAATGAAGCAACTGACAAACAACTAATCTCAAAAATATACAAGCAACTCCTGCAGATCAATTCCAGAAAATAATGACCCGATCAAAAAATGGGCCAAAGAACTAAATAGACATTTCTCCAAGGAAGACATACAGATGGCTAACAAACACATGAAAAGATGCTCAACATCACTCATTATCAGAGAAATGCAAATCAAAACCACAATGAGGTACCATCTCACACCAGTCAGAATGGTTGCTATCCAAAAGCCTACAAGCAATAAATGCTGGAGAGGGTGTGGAGAAAAGGGAACCCTCTTACATTGTTGGTGAGAATGCAAACTAGTACAGCCACTATGGAGAACAGTGTGGAGATTCCTTAAAAAACTGGAA
>NW_011494804.1:848651-848993 GCF_000754665.1 Bison bison bison
AAAAAAGAATAATACAGGTCAATATCACTGATGAACATAGATGCAAAAATCCTTAACAAAATTCTAGCAATCAGAATCCAACAACACATTAAAAAGATCATACACCATGACTAAGTGGGCTTTATCCCAGGGATGCAAGGATTCTTCAATATCTGCAAATCAATCAATGTAATACACCACATTAACAAATTGAAAAAATAAAAGCCATATGATTATCTCAATAGATGCAGAGAAAGCCTTTGACAACATTCAACATCCATTTATGATATAAACTCTCCAGAAAGCAGGAATAGAAAGAACATACCTCAACATAATAAAAGCTATTATATGACAAACCCATAG
>NW_011494804.1:849093-880807 GCF_000754665.1 Bison bison bison
ATATACAAGCAACTCCTGCAGATCAATTCCAGAAAAATAAATGACCCGATCAAAAAATGGGCCAAAGAACTAAATAGACATTTCTCCAAGGAAGACATACAGATGGCTAACAAACACATGAAAAGATGCTCAACATCACTCATTATCAGAGAAATGCAAATCAAAACCACAATGAGGTACCATCTCACACCAGTCAGAATGGTTGCTATCCAAAAGCCTACAAGCAATAAATGCTGGAGAGGGTGTGGAGAAAAGGGAACCCTCTTACATTGTTGGTGAGAATGCAAACTAGTACAGCCACTATGGAGAACAGTGTGGAGATTCCTTAAAAAACTGGAAATAGAACTGCCTTATGACCCAGCAATCCCACTACTGGGCATACACACCGAGGAAACCAGAATTGAAAGAGACATGTGTACCCCAATGTTCACTGCAGCACTGTTCATAATAGCCAGGACATGGAAGCAACCTACATGTCCATCAGCAGACGAATGGATAACAAAGCTGTGGTACATATACACAGTGGAGTATTACTCAGCCATTAAAAAGAATGCATTTGAATCAGTTCTAATGAGGTGGATGAAATTGGAGCCTATTATACAGAGTGAAGTAAGCCAAATATAAAAACACCAATACAATATACTATCACATATATATGGAATTTAAAAAGATGGTAACGATAATCCTGTATGCAAGACAGCAAAAGAGACACAGATGTATAGGACAGTCTTTTGGACTCTGTGGGAGAGGGAGAGGGTGGAACGATTTGGAAGAATGGCATTGAAACATGTATAATATCATATATGAAATGAATCACCAGTCCAGGTTTGATGCATGATACAGGATGCTGGGGCTGGTGCACTGGGATGACCCAGAGGGATGGTACAGAGAGGGAGGTGGGAGGGGGGTTCAGGTTGGGGAACATGTGTACACCCGTGGTGGATTCATGTTGATGTATGGCAAAACCAATACAATTGTAAAATAATTAGCCTCCAATTAAAATATATAAATTTATATTAAGAAAAAAGACTTTCTCAGAAAAACAAAAGCAGAAGGAGTTTGTTACCCTTAGACATGCCTTGCAGAAAATGCTTAAGGGAGCTCTTTGAGAGAAAGTACAAGAGCAGTGATTAACATCACAAAAACATAAATGACATTATATTACTGTAACTCTCACTAGTTGAGGCAAATACATAGTCATAACTAAATACTGCAATGTGGTAATAGTGGTGCAAAATTCACTTTACATTTCTATGTAAAAGATTTTTTTAAACAAGCATAATAGAAATAACCATAACTACAACAAATTGTTTTCAGTAACACAATGTTAGAAACATGTAAATTGTAACAGTGATAATGTAAATTGTGGGAAGGAAGAGAAGCAAAAGTGTAAAATTTATCAATTTCTATTGAAACTAAGTCGTTATCAGTTTAAAATAGGGTGTCATAAGTTTAAGACATTTTGCAAGACTAATGGCAACCACAAGAAAAAAATTCTGTAGTAATTACACAAATGAACATGATAGAGAAATCAAAGCATACTGATACCAAAATATATCAAAACACAGAAAAAGACAGCAGGTTAAGGAATAGTAGATTTACAAAACAACCATATAACAATTAACAAAATGGGAATAGGAAGTTTTTACTTATCAATATTGCATAAATGTAAGTAAATTCTGCAATTAAAAAAAGAATAGCTGAATGGACTTCAAAAAAAAAAAAAAACAGACAAGATCCAATCATATTTGTCTGTAAGATACTCTCTTTAGCCTTAAGGACACATACAAACAGAATGAGGGGATGGAAAAAGACATCATATCAAGTAAATGGTAATAAAAAGAAAAAAAAGTTGGGGTGGCCATATATTACACTATAGACAAAAAAGTTCTGAACTAAAAATTAAAAACAGAAAAGAAGGTTATATCATTATATCATGATAAAAGGGTCAATGCCTCATATACATGGAATCTAGAAAAGTGGTACTTATGAACTTATTTGCAGGGCAGGAATAGAGATGCAAGCATAGAGAACAGACTTATGGACGCCAGGGGATCATCAGGGTAGGACGAAGTAAGAGAGGCGCACTGACTGAAATACACATCACCATTGGTAAAACAGCTAGCTAGTGGGAACTTGTGTAATACAGGAAGCTCAACCTGGTGCCCTGTGACAACTGAGAGGGTTGCAGTGGAGTTGCGGGTGGGAGGGAGGTTCAAGAAGGAGCGGACATATGTATACTTCTTGCTGATTCACGTTGTTGTATGGCAAAAACCAACACAGCTTTGTAAAGTAATTATCCTCCAATTAAAAATAAAATTTA
Organism: Bison bison bison; assembly: GCF_000754665.1. Classification (NCBI taxonomy): domain Eukaryota; kingdom Metazoa; phylum Chordata; class Mammalia; order Artiodactyla; family Bovidae; genus Bison; species Bison bison. Next base: position 851,417 of record NW_011494804.1, read on the forward strand.
AAAATACATCAAGAAGATATAAAAATTAAAGCTACTGTAAATATTTCTTCATTCAACCAGTTCAGTTCAGTTCAGTCGCTCAGTCGTGTCCAACTCTTTGAGACCCCATGGACTGCAGCATGCCAGGCCTCCCTGTCCATCACCAACTCCCAGACCTTACTCAAACTCATGTCCATCAAGCTGGTGATGCCATCCAACTATCTTATCCTCTGCCGTCCCCTTCTCCTGCCTTCAATCTTTCTCAGCATCAGGGTCTTTTCAAATGAGTCAGTTCTTCACATCAGGTGGTCAAAGTATTGGAGTTTCAGGTTTAGCATCAGTCCTTCCAATCAGGACTGATTTCCTTCAGGATTGACTGGTTTGATCTCCTTGCAGTCCAAGGGACTCTCAAGAATTTTCTCCAACACCACAGTTCAAAAGCATCTATTCTTCGGTGCTCAGCTTTCCCACTCAGTACAGTAGTATTTGACTATATAAAGCAAAACTAACGGAGTTTAAAGGAGAGATAAACTAGAATACAATAATGGTTGAGGACTGTAATATCCCATTCTCCAAAATGGATATATCACACCTTACTTAATAAAATCGAAAGATAAGAATTATACAATCATCTCAAAAACATAGAAAAAGCATTTTACCCAATTTAGCTTCCATTCATGATAGATATTCTTAAAAATTAGTAATACATATCTGATAAGGGATTAATGTCCAAAATATAAAAAAAAAAAACTCATACAATTCAATAGCAACAAATCAAATAACCAATTAAAATTGGGCAAGATACCAGAATAAGCATTTTCCCCAAAAAATATGTGAGGCCAACAAGAACATGAAAAAATGCTCAATGTCACTCACTAGTCATTAGAGAAATGCAAATTAAAACCACAGTGAAATATTATCTCACATCTGTTAGAATGGTCATCGTTAAAAAGACAAGAGATAGCAAATGCTATGGAGGATATAGAGAAAATGTAGTCCTAGTTCACTGTTAGTGGGATTGTAAATTAGTGCAGCTACTATGGAAAACAGTGTAGGGAAATCCTCAAAAAATTAAAAATTGAACTATCATACGACCCCAAATTACACTTATGGGAATATATTTTAAAGGAATTAAAAACACTAACTTGAAAAGATATCTGCACCCCCATGTTCATAGCAGCATTGTTTACAATAAAGAAGACAGGGAAACAATCTAAGTATCCCTTGATGAGTAAATGAATAAAGAAGCTGTGGTGTATAAATACAATGGAATGTCATTTGGCCATAAAACATAAAGAAATCCTGCCATTTGTGACAACATGGATAGACCTTGAAGGCATAATTAGAAAGAAAGACAAATACAAAATCATCTCATTCATATGTGGAATCTAAAAAACAAACAAGCAAATAAAAATAAATCCCCAAGCTCATAGGATGTGTTAATTAACTTGATGAGGATAACCCTTTTACAATGTATACATGTATCAAGTCATCCCACTGTACACTTTATGTTACAATTTTATTTGTCAATTATACCTCTATAAACTGAAAAAAAAATGTTTTAAAAGCAGATATCATAATCTGAAGATGACATTTTTAAAAATAAGAAAAGGCTTATACACTGATGCATACAAAATATTATTGAGAGAAAATAGGATGGTGCAACATCCCAGTGGGAAATTTTATTATTGTTAAGATGACAGTACTTCCCACAATAAGCTATGATTCAGCATAATCCTTATCAAAGTTATGTCAAGTTCTATTCGTAAAATGTGTAAGTTATTCTAAAATATATAGGATCTGGCTGCTGCTGATTCACCTGCTTTATCTGTGGCCACACTTACCCCGACTCTCTTTCACTCCTGTCATATTAGCCTTTGTAAGTCTCAATTCTATAGTTCATCCGGGTGCTCTGTGCTTAGTTGCTCAGTCGTGTCCGACTCATTACTACCCCGTGTGCTGTAGCCCTCCAGGCTCCTCCATCCCTGGGGATTCTTCAGGCAAGAACAGTGGAGTGGGTTGCCATGCCCTCCCACAGAGGATCTTCCCAACCCAGGGATTGAACCTGAGTCTCCCGCATGGCAGGCGGATTCTTTACTGTCTGTACCACCAGAGAAGTCCAAGAATACCGGAGGGGTAGCCTATCCCTTCTCCAGGGGATCTTCCCGACCCAGGAATCTAACCAGGGTCTCCTGCATTGCAGGCGGATTCTTCACCAGCTAAGCTACCCAGGAAGCCCCATAGTCCATCCTACTACAAGCTTTTTTTTGGATCTTCTGTCTCCTTACTAAGGCAAGTTTACCCCTACCTTCTTCTAGTCACCCTTCAGTTTCAGATGAAATGGCTTTTCTTTAGTGAACTTTTCCTGGGCCCATCTACTATCTCTGCTGTGTGCTCTTTTATTATCACTTGTATCTCCTTTGGAGTGCTTTTTGTAATTATACTTAAATAATTAATAGAATAACTTACTATTTAAAGTCAGTTTCTCCTATTAAGATGTGAGCTTCAGAAATCCTTTAAAAATAACTTCCAAGCTTTCATTCCCATGCTCTAGGAATCATTGGTGCTATTGGCCATGATTAGACGTTGAATAGGTGTTTCTCTTCCAGATGGATTTAAGTTACAGAGTTTTTCATTTTAAGACTCTCAATTCAGTGACAACTTTCTCTATGTGCATGTCATCTTTAGTTTGTTACTTGGAGAGTACACTTATATTTCTTTATATGTTTGATTAGAAAAAATATATAATCTGAAAATAATTTCCATTGACAGTTGACTACTTAACAACTAGGATGATTGTCATTGATACCAAATTAAATAGATTAGAATAGAATCTATTCTATTCTAATCTATTCTAATAGAATCAAATTAATAGAATACCATTATTTTGCTCTTTGAATAATAAATGCATATAGAAAAAAGCAGTTTAATTATATCAGAAATTTCAAGATATTTTCTGTTTAACAAAACAGAAGTTTCTCATAATGAAAAAAGTATGAATTTGGAAATAAGAAACTTGAGACCTACTTATTGTACATCCCATCTGTAAAATATGTCATGTCTTAGAAGTCCTTGCTCACAAGTTTATATTGAGGATTAAATAGGATAACACGTTTGAAATTTCTTTATAAACACTAAAGCACCATACAGGTGTTAGTCATTGTTTGTATGTCCATTATAGAGAGAGGAAATGAAATAATTCTATTTTATGCCCCCAATGGACATAGACTTGACACACATTTATGTGACTGTCAATATCTTCCATGGGAATTCTTGAGCATAAGGGCTGTTTTAGAAATGTATTATTAGACCCAGAGGAAATATTTCATTCTCAAAGATCATGTGCACATAGCAACTGTAAGGGAGCTTAACTCTCCCAAATAGAAGATGTGAATGTATACACCCACAGTATCAGAAATTCAATTATTTTAATTACATAGTGCCAACGAAACCTTTATATGACACACTGAAATTTCATATACAACACCCCACATATACACATTGTAACTAAATTGAATCAAGACATTTTTTCTTCTTCAAGCCAGAAAAAGGGTGGTGAATGGCCCACCTATAAATTTCAACTTTCAATTACCCTGTGGAATATTTAAACTGCCTGGTTAACGAGGGAGGAAAGCCTATTAGTGCAGAACCTAATGTTTCTAACTATTAATACTGACAGCAGCATCAGATTAGAGAGGACAGGAACGGCTAAATTAATCACCCACACCCCGTCCTTTGAGAACCAGGAAAATGTGTTCTCCAGTCTACACCAGAAGTGTATTCCAGTGATATGAAGAGAGGCATAAATTTAGAAGTATTATTACCTCCTTCTCATAAAATGCCTGAGCTACTTCATTTTTATCTGAGCAATGATGCAAGACCAAGGCACAGGCCAGACCCACAGAATATAGAATCACAGCAGGAGAAATCTTCATTTTATATACCTGTGCCCTGCCTCGAATCTCTATTTAAGAGGCATCCAGCCATTTTGTGTAAATGTTGATGATAAGCTAAGCTTCAGCAGTTATTTTGGGGAAAGAAGATGAAGGTTTGGAATAGCCCAGATGAATTTAATGAACATCTAACCTGTGAGCAGAAATATCAGAACTGGCAGCAGCAAAATTACAGAATCAGAGAAGCCAGAAACATTAAAGCATGACTGGATGACATCCTTAGGACCAAGCTTTTAAAAGGTGGCATGGAATCTTCTGCATATCAAATTAGTCATCAGGTCAAATTGCAAGTGAATTCACCTTCTATGTAAAACTTTGGAATTCCCACAGAGAGGACTTGGAAGGCAAACGTATCCCTAGGTGAGCAGTCAGAGCACCTGATTCCTGTATAATTACATGGAATGAGAATTTGATACATGACAGTAATTACCTAGCTGAAGGTGCAATTAGCCATTTGTGACCTCATTCTGAGTGGCAACTAATTAACCCTTAATGTCAAAAATGTCAACCTTCATCAAGACACCAAAGAGAAGTACTACATGATCAGCTAATACTTGTTCCAACCTATTAATGGTTGAATCTGTCATGAGAAACGTGAATATATCATTTTTACATCAGCATTTATGTTCAGATGTGGAATATGCTTCATTTCTTTCCTTTTGTGGCTGCATTTCCCTTGCTTACCCTAGTATGAGTAGAATTCCTTTTCTAAAATAAGAATATCTTTCATATGCATATAAAATAATCATCTCTCAGTGGGATAAAACACCATCAGGAGGTACATAGAGAACTATAACTTGTCAGTTGCATGTGATTTCTCATGGTTATCGAAATGGCACAGAAATTGTAAAGATCTTAAACTGCTGTCATTATGAACACCTCTCAAATATTGGCCTCACTGGAAATTGACTCTGGTACCTGTTCTTGTAGTACATGCTAAAGTCGAAAGACATTTCCTCTGGGATGATATGAGGAAGTCTAAAACCATCATCCTTTTTAAACCACCAAATACTGGACCACAATTTTATAATTGCCAGTAGTCTACTCTTTTTCCTGCTATTTACTATGTATAAAAGCATAACATTTGAAAAATCTATGTAAAATATATGAGTTTGCTTCAAATAGAGAAACTGCTATACATTTTCTTCACAGTCCTAGGATTCCCAAGAGTAACCTTAAAGGCAAGTCATTAAAGTATTTAGCCATTTGTTCTTAAATAAATGCAATTATTAAACAAGATTAATGTGGCAAATATTTGTATTACAGACTGAAAACACAATTTAGCATTGATTTTTTTTTTTTTTTCACAACCAGAAAAGCACGATATGCGTTGCTGCAATTTTGTAGGTTATTTAGTTTGATTCTTCTCTTTCTTCAAGGTTGTTTCAAGGGCCTAAACCTAATCTAGGCAATTTCATTTTATTTAATGGGGAACCAAAACATTTTCTCAAGTGTCTTACAAATTCATGTTTCTGGGGCAGTAGGTACAAGTCAAATAAAATTTTCACACATTTACCCACTCTAGTGTTCTTGCCTGGAGAATCCCAGGGACAGGGGAGCCTGGTGGGCTGCCGTCTATGGGATCGCACAGAGTCGGACATGACTGAAGTGACTTAGCATTAACATTACCATCTTATTCTTTACCTTTTTTTGCAGCAAAGAGTTCTGATGGCTTTACCTAGAAGTTTTAAAAAAATAACCAATTACAACTGGTTCAAAATATTATTGAAAATTTTTATTACTCATAAAAATTCAAGGCATGTTTTAGACTTATAAACAAAAACAAACACATATCTCTTCGATAACCTTTAATAAATTCTGAAATAAAATATTTCTGTTTCTTGCATTTAGAAAGGTATTTCACAGCCATTTCCCTGAAGTTGCCGGGGACAACTATGCATAGGTGAATGGTGTTATGTTTTTGTTCAAGATAAGAAACATCTCTATAGATTCAGTAATCTTTCAAACCAGAAAGAATGGAAAACTTGTAGAGAGAGTGAAAATGAATGAAAGTCATCTATACTTATTGACTAAATGCAAGGCAAAACCCTTGCTTAAATATGAGGTGCAAAGTCATGTGATTACAGAAGACACTCAGCATCCAAGAGGGTTTTGCGTCTGTTCTGGTTTTGCATTTATTTGGATTAAGAAATGAAAGCCACATAACACAGATGGTGAGCTTATTAGCCGTAGTGGCACCCTGAATTAGCCATTTCCATTGCTCATTGTAAGTTTCATGTCTATGCTTTCAAGGCTCACTGCCTTACCACTCACCCTTCCTGTTCCTTTTCAATGGTGGGGTGCCACTCTGGGCCCTCTGAATGTGAGCTAAATTCTGCCACTTGACAGACATGGCTAACTGCTTGTTCTAAATTACAGTTGTTTATTTAAAACCACATATTTACTGTAACAAGAGTGTTGGCCAAGCGAGAAATTCACGTGCCAAACATGCTCCCAAGCAGTTGATTTTGCTTTTTCTAATTGAATTACACATAATAAAATCCATAAAACATGTCCATATTCACACATTTTATATATGTGAATATAAGTAAATTCTTTCTTCAACAGCGTTTTCAGGCTTAGTGCATTCTATCGAGATGCTTTTTATAATTGTTAACTGGGTAAATACTAAAAGAATAAAATTTTTTTTAAACATCTGGCTCAATATTTCGAAACACTAGCTGTGAATTTGTTTTATAGCTGAAAATAATTGGAAAAGGTAAAACTTTGTCACAAATAACAAATTATAAATTGTTCTTAAGGTAACTGATAATTAAAAAGCTTATGAGATATGAGTTTACAAGTGACTATCTGCATTATTCAAGTTTCAAAAGGTATAGCAACATTTTTAAGTTGATAATTTGTCTATCTCTTTTTAAAAAACTAATATTCATGGAATTAAACTTTCAAACTCTAGAAATAGAATATACACTATTTTAGCACATATTTTAGTAAGGAAGGTAATTGGATTTCAAATCCAAGCAGCTGCAACCATCTCATTTGAAAATAATTAATAGCTACATTTTAAAAAGATCAAAATTTTTATGAACCAGGAAAAAAGTCATCCTATAATTGAGATTCAGAATTTGTAATATTGTTTTCCTTATGTGGATTATCCCATAACAATCTACTCTTTGTATTACCTGTTAGACAAATCAAAGTACCATAGACACTTTGGTATTATATGCAAAAAACATGCTTGTTGTTTTAGTTGCTAAGTCCTGACTCTTTGTGACCCATGGACTATAGCCTCCAGTTTTCTCTGTCCATGAGGTTGCCCAGGCAAGAATACTGGAGTGGGTTGCCATTTCCTTCTCCAGAGGATCCTCCTGATCCATGGATTGAACCCATGTCTCCTGCATTAGCAGGCAGATTCTTTCCAACTGAGCCACCAGGGAAGCCCAGAGATGTAAATAGATACAGATGCATCCTACTGCTATCTAAGAGCTTCTCAACCATTATAGTATACTTGTTGACATTCATAAGGTAAGAATGTTGACTATTGGAAAATATAATCATCTTCCATATAGTCAAAGAAAACACCTAAAGGAGAAAGATGGTTTTGAGAAAATATTTTTGTTGAAGTTAATCCAGATGGGAGCAATATTATTTGCAAATATGGAGTGGAAAAAAATTTTCTAAAGGAAAAATAGTGTGCATATGTATGTTTGCACACTTGTATGAGTGTGCATGTGCACGGTAGTATGGAGAGAACTGGAGTACAGTGGTGAAGGTCAGAATAAGGAAACCCATAGAGATAGAAAATAAATGATTTCTAGGAGCACATGATAGGAAAGAACAGAGTTTTTGCTAATGGACAAGGAGCTTCTTTTTGACAGGAATTAGACAGCAGTGATTGGTGCATGACCTCATGAATACACTAAAAACCACTGAATTGTATACTTTGATATTGTAAATTTATGGCATGTGAATTCTAATTCAAAAAACATATTTATGACACAGATACATAGTTAATGGAGGAGAAGAGAAATCTCTTCCAACAATGAAATTCTAATTAATAAAATTAGAAGAAATGATGGAAATAAAGAATCCCCATTTAGCAATAAGAGTTTCAGGGAATATCATCAAAAGATACTAAAATTGATGAACAACTCTATGATTAAAAATAATATTTACATTGTTGAAAGTATCTGCCCATCAAACATATCCAAAACCAAAACAATTTTTTAAGGTATATATAATAAAGGTCTATCTTTTCTTTTTATATATAAAAGGATTCTCTTACAGTATTTAAAACAAATTAACATTAAAGCTAAGTCCTTCATAAATCATAGCTAAAGAGGTCATCAGATGTTAAAATTTGTTGCCTTCCATCAGTTACAAAAATGGTCTTACACTTTAAATATTCCCATCTCACTTTAACAGTGATATTGCAATAGGATATATTTCCTAGTGCTTTTCAAAGTCAGGTTTTTGAAGGAGATTTCTCCTGTGTAAGATCTAAGGGTGGAGATACCTGATGGAGAGTTAAATTCCTTTGTTCCTCAGGAAAAATAAATTTAAAAAACCGGGAAGGTCCTTCCCGATTGTGGATTGCCACAGCTGGGTTGTGACTTTTTGCCTTGGCATGGCCATATCACTTTTTTTTCTATTTATCTGTCCTTACACTCTTTGTTGTGGAAACTCTGTTCATCCAATTTTCAGGTCTGTTTCAGAGAGAATTACTCCATTCTTGAATTATTCCATCTGTAGATTTGTCGTGACCACGGGGGGAGGTGAAGATCTTCCTATCTCGAGGAGGGCCATCTTGAGCCCTCCAAGTTCTTTTTTTTTTCCATTTGCAGAATAAGTGTGTTTCTACTCTTATCTTATCTTCATTTTATCCTCTGTCATATGGATTTTGGATGTAGGGGAAAGCAAAGAACATGTATTTCATTTTATAAATCCATGAAGCATAAGGCATAGCCACCAGTCCTAGTCCTGATTTTAAAGACTGTGAATCACCCAGACACTCTAGAATTTCATATGAATATAGGTACTGGAAGGGATTTTGGCTTATCTTCTTTGGGATTGGATAAACTGTGTTCTCAATAGAAAGAAGAGTACATATAGATATTTAGTGGCTTGAGGTGCTGCCTGTGCAAAGATTATGAGCTCTCCAACAGTATCATGTCTCTCTTTTCCTTGGACACACAGCTACACTTCCAGGTTCCTTGCAAGTAAAGGTGGAAGGTATTTCAGTTTACAATGGAATGAGAGCAGCCAAGCCATAAAATATCCTTCCAAGTCTGTCATACTTTTTATCTTCTACCTTACTGAGTTGCAGATAACTGAATTTCCTTGTAAACCAGGTATTGAACACAATGGAGCTTCTGTGAGCATGGATCTTGAACACCCACTCTAGACTGTATATGAGTAAGAGGCAAACTGTGTTGAACTATTGCATTGTTTAGGTTGTGTTATATAAGCGCAATTGCACTCATCTCACATGCTAGCGAAGTAATACTCAAAGTGCTCCAAACCAGGATTCAGCAGTACGTGAACCAAGATGTTCGAGCTGGATTTAGAAAAGGCACAGGAACCAGAAATCAAATTGCCAGCATATGATGGATCATAGAAAAAGCAAGATAATTCCAGAAAAAAACAACATCTATTTCTGATTAATTGACTATGCTAAAGCCTTTGACTATGTGGATCACAGCCAACTGTGGGAAAAAGATATGGGAATACCAGACCACCATACTTGCCTCCAGAGAAATTTGTATGCAGGTCAGGAAGCAAGTTAGAACCAGACATGCAACAACAGACTGGTTCTAAATTGGGAAAGGAGCATGTCAAGGCTGTATATTGTCAACTTGGTTATTTGACTTCTATGCAGAGTGCATCATGCGAAATTCTGGGCTAGATGAAGCACAAGCTGGAATCAAGATTGCCAGGAGAAATATCAATAACCTCAGATATGCAGATGACACTACCCTTATGGCAGAAAGCAAAGAGAAACTAAACAACCTCTTGATAAAAGTGAAAGAAGAGAGTGAAAATTTGGTTTAAAACTCAATATTCAAAACAATTAGATCATGGCATCAGGTCCCATCACTTCATGGCAAATAGATGCAGAAAAAATGGAAACAGTGACAGATTTATCTTCCTGGGCTGAAAAACCACTGCGGAGGGTGACTGCAGCCATGAAATTAAAAGACGCTTGCTCCTTGAAAGAAAAGCTATGACCAGCCTAGAAAGCATATTAAAAAGCTCCAACATTACTTTGCCAACAAAGGTCCATCTAGTCAAAGCTATGGTTTTTCCAGTACTCATGTATGGATGTGAGAGTTGGCCCATAATGAAAGCCAAGTACTGAAGGATTGATGCTTTTGAACTGTGGTGTTGGAGAAGACTCTTGAGAATCCCTTGGACAGCAAGGAGATCAAACCAGTGAATCCCAAAGGGAATCAATCATGAATCTCCATTGGAAGGACTGATGCTGGAGCTGAAACTCCAACACTTTGGCCAACTGCTGCGAAGAACTGACTCATTGGAAAAGACCCTGATGCTGGGAAAGGTTAAAGGCAGGAGGAGAAGGGGACGGCAGAGGACAAGATGGTTGGATGACATCACTGAGTCAATGGACATGAGTTTGAGCAAGCTCTAGGGGCTGGTGAAGGACAGGGAAGTCTTGAGTGCTGTCACCCAGGGGGTCGCAGAGAGTCGGACGGGACTGAATGACTAAACTCAACTGAACTGAGATTGTTCATTTCAGGAGCCAATGCTTTTCTATCCAACATAACTATAATAACTCTTTTTTTTCTTTTCAATGAATGATGATTTTATATAGACATTAATTGTTTTTTCATTTTCTAACATTTTACTCACATTCTCTCACTTAATCCTCATAGTAAGCCTAAAAGTGAGATCTCTATTATACCTTGAATACACTAAAGCCAAAGGAGGTTTTATCACAGAACGAGAAAGTGGCAGGCCTAAAAGTGATTTTGGAGCTGTCTGAACCCAAGGCCCAAAGAACTTGTAGTATTACTCTGAACATAGTTGTAGTTCACTATGCAAAAGAAAAAAAAAGAACCTAAAATTGAAACTGAAAGAAATTTTACATTTCCCATTTATTTCAAGAATATGTTTCTTATACCATTTTTCCATCTGTAATATCATTCATTCATACCAACTCTTCTTTTTATGATTGAACTATATTTATTTAGATTATTGATGATTTTTACTGTATTATGCAAAAATATTTTTACTTCTATGTGTTTTACTTGGATTCTCCCATCTGAAATATTCCTAGTAATGGGCCTTATTTGTGTGTGTGTGTGTGGTGTGTTAGTTGCTCAATCGGGTCTGACTCTTTGTGACCCCGTGGACTACTGGTAGCCCACCAGCTTCCTCTGTCTGTGGAGTTTCTCAGATAAGCCTACTGGAGTGGGTTGCCATTTTCTTCTCCAGGGGATCTTCCTGACCTAGGGATTGATCCTGGATCTCCTGCACTGCATGCAGATTCTTCACTATCTGAGCCACCAGGGAAGCCCCCTATTATCTGAAGCAATGCAGTAGCCTGTGGTGGTCAACAGACTTTGGTCAATTTATCAGAGATGAAGAATTAACAAAAGCACAGCCAATACAGAATATGTATATTTCTACTGTGTGTTTAAATGATGAAGATGGACAACACAACTGATGCAGGTGTACTTAGCCTGTGACACGCATGTGTTAGCCATGAAGCCACATCTACTTACATGTCCCCGTGTGCAGTTCAACAAAGGTTGTGCATATGTCTTACTGAAGTTTCACCCTCTGGATTTATCTTTTCAGGAATACCTATATTTTAACTCCCAAGGCTCAATTTTAATTAAAGCCAAGTTTCCTCCTCCCACAATTCCTCTGCTCTTCATCCTGTATTTCATCACTACATTGGATGCGTTCAGTTTCACTCTATGCTTTGTTTACCCAGTTTGTGTTCTTTTTGAGTGATTTCAGAAGTAAGTTCATAGCGAGACATTTTCAAGCCTTCCAGGTCTAGGCAGGGAATACACCTCAGTATCTTCAGTGGATACTAAAGTTAGACTTAGTTTCATTTAGAATTCAGTGGTGTTTGAGGTATAAAATAGAAAAATACTATCCAGGTGAGCTTTTCCTGTATCCTAAACAGGATATGAAATTCATTTTAAAATCATGTAATTGATCTAACATAAGTATACATTATAACTTATAGACACTTATTTTTAAAAGGTATATATAACAGCTTCATTTACATATGAAAATACCTTGGAGATATTGTAGATTCAGTTTCAGACAACTGCAATAAAGTGAATCACCTGATATTTTTTTTTGGTTTCCAAGTACATATAAAAGTTACTATAGTCTATTAAGTGTACAATAGCATTATGTCTGAAAAAATGTACATATCTTACTTAATTTATTGCTAAAAAATGCTAACCATAATCTGACAATGCAAGGTTGCTGCAAAGTTTCAGTTTGTAAAAAAAAAAAAAAATGAGATCTGTGAAGCACGATAAAATGAAGCCCACTAAAATGAGGTATGTCCATGAATACAAGGAGAATATTCTTTGAAAGAATAATAGAAATCCAGAAATATCGTAGTGCATGTAAACATAACTACTTAAGTTTTTCATTATAAAACTGGTAGTATTTGGTGTTTATTGTATGCAAATTACTATATTTTCTACAACAGTTTATACTGATACACAATAAATATAAAAAGATGGTGAAGCTGTTTCTAATTTCATCTAACAGAAAAGTCCAGATCAAACTGGACTTAAAGGTGGTTATAAGACTGAAAAGCCCAGAAGTTGTCTGGCTCAATAAGAACATTGGCCTTGTCTGGATCTTGACTTTGAACTAACTTTGGAAGACAGTTTCACGCTGACGCTAGAGCGCTAACCGCTTTAGCATCATGGGGGAGGAGAGCTGATGGTTCTCTGCACACCATCATACAGTGCTAGGCTTTATCTTGATTTTACCTTCCTGAAATACACACACACACACACACACACATACACAGTGACCAAGGGATGCAATAAACTTATTGGCTTAGACTGCAGGACTCAATCACTGTGACAAGGAATAATAGTGACTTAAGAGGCTTAGAACAGTGAGCACCCTGCTTAAGACAAGGAGAGGGTCAATCCAATCCACACCGTGCCATTGATACTCAGGAGGAAGGAATTTAAATAATGCAAGGAAGCAATAAAATACAAGTTAGGTTAGGGACCATCACTATCATCATTTTGTTGGTGAGGATGTAAAGTTTAGCAAATTCAAATGATTTACCCAAGCAGTAAATTTGCAGAGAGGGAACAAAAAAATAAGACTGACTCTGAAGATCGTACTACTAATAGAGTCACTGTTTATTTTTATTTTCTTTTATTTTATGCATTAAATGCATTTATTAGGGAAAAAAATGCAGTAATGTTTTCCTAAGCATTACACTTTATTTTTCCTGTCTTCTGTGTCAGCGTGAGTTAGCAAATAAATCTGTCAAGTTATATGAGTCAAACTTGGGGTTATTTAATCTTGTAAATCATTATGACTTCACAGAATCGGACATGACTGAAGCGCCTTAGCAGCAGCAGCAGCAGTACAGTGATATTATCTGGTTGCTTAATAGTTAAAAATTGATAACAATAATGAATATAACTGAATAGTTTCCTAAGAATTTTAGGAAATTGTTATTACTTTTTTATGCCTTTGAAAGTCATATATATGTGTCATGTAAATATATATAATTATACATATTTATAACTGGTCACAAAGTTGGACACGACTGACTGAACTGAACTAATACATATTTATATACATACAAAATATGTATATAAATTATGTCTGACCCCATGGACTGTACAATAAATTTTATATATATATATATATCTGGCTTCCCAGGTGGCTCAGTGGTAAAGAATCTGCCTGCCAAGCAGGAAACTGGGCTTCTATCCCTGGATCCAGAAGATCTCCTGGAGGAAGGCATGGCAACCCACTCCAGTATGCTTGGCTGGAGAATCCCACGGACAGAGGAGTCTGGTGGGCTAAGGTCCATGGGGTTGCAAAGAGTCAGACACAACTGAAAAGACTGAAAATGCAGGCAGGAGGATAAGACGCCTTTCTTGCTGTAGGGGAAAGAGGCCAGAATGCATTTTGAACTCAACTCAGCTTAAATAAAAGGTACTTTAGGAATTGGATGAGGGAGAGATCACAGGCCATCTGTGTTTGCTAATTGGCTTTACCCAAAGGGAAAGTAAACTTTTTCTCATCTTCATCACAGGAGCTAGTTTTACAACTTAGCAGAAGGCATCTGGCCAAGTTAGCCTCCTATCCCCCACAGAAGCCGGGAGATAGTAACTTTACCTTCCTCTATGACTGCATTTCAGAAGGATGGCCCCTGGGTCCTTGAGAAAGACATTCCTAGGCTGTAAAACTGGCAAGAAGCTCTTCAAGAGATTTACATATCAAAGGGACAGAGAAATAATTTACAAGTTTTCTAAAGTAATTACTCTCAGAAAAGGGAGGTCAGGAGTTTCAGAGTCTGGAAGAAGCCTGTGTAAAGTTTAGTCAAGTTGGAGAGAACTTTGACCCTTCTTTGTCAATTGTCATTCAGGTCACCAGGCTGATGGCCATCCTACCATCTTTAATATAAGGTTTTCAAGGTCACCCAGAAGGTCAACAGAAAAGAAAAACAGTATGAGGGAGTTCACTTCAGAATTTTTTCAGTATTTCCATTCACATGTTATTGAATACACACACATATAGATATATATATATGTATATATATATATATGTATTATATGAAGGAGTTAGTCACTCAGTCTTGTCTGACTCTTTGCGACCCTGTTGCCAGGCTCCTTGGTCCTTGAAATTCTCCAGGTAAGAACACTGGAGTGCATAGCTATTTCTTTCTCCAGGGGATCTTTCTGACCCAGGGATCGAACCTGGGTCTCCTGCATTGCAGGCGGGCAGATTCTTTATCAGCTAAGCCACCTGGGAAGCCATATAAATATGGATTTTTTTTTACATTCTCTGTCACTATAGATTATAAGATATTGAATATGGACTTTTCCAATGATCCAGTGCTTAAGAATCCATCTTGCAGTGAAGGGGATGTGGGTTCAATCCCTGGTAGGGAAATTAAGATGCCACATGCCATGGAACAACTAAGCCCACTCCCTGCAACACCAAGCCCTCACACAGCAACAAAAGCCCACGAAAGCCACAACTGAGACGTGAGGCAGCCAAGTTAAAAAAAAAAGATATTGATTACAGTTCCTCTGGTATACTGTTGATCCTTATTGGTTATCTGTTTTATATACAGTAGTTTGTATGCATGCCTGCATGCTCAGTAGCTAAGTCACATCTGACTCTTTGCAACCCCATGGACTGTAGCCCACCAGGTTCCTCTGTCCATGGGATTTACCAGGCAAGCATACTGGAATGGATTGCCATTTCCTTTCTGGGGAACCTTCGTGACCCAGGGATTGAACCCATATCTCTTGTATCTCCTGCCTTAGCGGTTGACTTCTTCACCACTAGCGCCACCTGGGAAGCCCTAATAGTTTATATATCTTAACACTAAACTTCTAACTTATCCCTTCCCCTCCTTCTCCTTTGTTAGCCATAAGTTTGTTTTCTATGTCTGTGACTCTGCTTGTTTTTAAATAAGTTCATTTGTATAATTTTATTTTAGATCCCTCATAGAAGCAGTATCATACGATATTTGTCTTTGTCTGGCTTGCTTCACTTAGTATGATCATTTCTAGGTCCCTCTATGTCGATCAACAAAGCATTTCAAGTAGAAAAGTAAAGCAAGGTAAAATGTTTGCCAGATGTTTACCATCTAAACACTAATACATGTAATATAATGTTTTGTGAAATGATTGTTGTTTTTTCAAAATGTCTCTGCATAGCAAATTTCTGCAAAGGAATTTAGTTAAATTTTATTGCAAATTGTGGCCTAGGGAGATAAAACAATTTATGTAAAGGGAAAACAAAGATAGCGTCAGAACGGATATCAGAAACCGGGCCTTCTAATTCCTAAGCTGGTGCACGCACCAAAATATATGGCACTTGACATAGGTTCCAGGCTGTCAATCCAAAAATCCCTAGATGATTTTGAAGAACATTAGCATTGGAAATCTCGGAACAGTCATTAAAGTTGCATTTCATTTACTTACTTAATCATATAACAAATAAAAATCTCAAGGCCTCCATCTTGGACCCATGCATTAGGACAGAGTTAGAGTATCTTATGGCACCCCACTCCAGTACCCTTGCCTGGAAAATCCCATGGATGGAGGAGCCTGGTAGGCTGCAGTCCATGGGGTCGCTGAGGGTCAGGCATGACTGAGCAACTTCGCTTTCATTTTTCACTTTCATGCATTGGAGAAGGAAATGGCAACCCACTCCAGTGTTCTTGCCTGGAGAATCCCAGGGATGAGGGAGCCTGGTGGGCTGCCATCTATGGGGTCGCACAGACTCGGACACGACTGAAGTGACTAGCAGCAGCAGCAGAGTATCTTATCCCCAAATAAATTCATTTATTTTTAAGTGGATAACACATCTAAGTTCAACAAATGCTATTCTTCTAAACAGAGTGGCTAGAAAAACATACACTGGGCTGATTTTTTAAAACATAAATTTGGGTTGATTTTAGCACAGATAGGAAATCCTCACTACAATTCTTTCCTGGCAAAACCACTATCTGGAAATGGATAACTAAGTAGAATTCCCTTAAAGAGCTACTAAATGATGACCAAGCAGGTTTTCAAGTGAAGTCAAAGTGAAAGGATACTATAAGAAAAAATTAGTTCTTCTTCCATAGTTAAGTTTATCCTTGGAGCCCTCCCACTTTCCATTAAGTGCCCTTTCCTCTGCCTCCCAAGAAATGAGTATGCTCAAGTGATTCTTACCTAATACAGAGTCAATTATTAACCCACGAAAGTCTAAACATTACAACTCCAGTATGATTTACATCTTAATAATAATTGGAAGCTGTATAATAACTAAATAAAGAGTTCCTAAATTTGCTGTTTGAGACCTGGGTAAGTGTGTCATGGGAAGTGCATTTGTTTAAAAGTCATAGTTGCTGCTGCTGAGTCGCTTCAGTCGTGTCCGCCTCCGTGCAACCCCATGGACTGCAGCCTACCAGGCTTCTCCGTCCCTGGGATTCTCCAGGCAAGAACACTGGAATGGGTTGCCATTTCCTTCTCCAATAAAAGTCATAGTTAGCATCCTTCAAATGATGTAACCTATTGCCTACTCATCAGTTCAGTTCAGTCGCTCAGTCGTGCCCGACTCTTAAAACTGTTTTAAATTTGGAGAACACAGAAAGTGTGAGCAAAGAACAGAAACAGGAAAATCAGACTTTAAACAGTAAAATATACAGGCTGCATCTTAACATGTTCCACTGAGATAGGTTTTATAACTTTATGAAACGTTTTTACTATTTCATCTTCCTATCAACTCTGTGAGGGAGGGGAATTAGAAAGACAACAGACATGTGCAAAGGAGGGGGTGGGAGCTCCAGGGAGTAATTATTATTCCCATTTTATAGCTGGTGAAACTGAGACTTAGGCTCATGTTCAACAAGCTTATACTGGTAATTTATTACAATCTCATATTCAGTACTTTTACATACACTGTCACTAAACCTTCACAAGAATTTTTAAAGTAGGCATTATTATCTCTATTTTATAGATGCAACAGTGGAAGCAGAGTTAAAAGACCTCTTTAAGAACATAACATATGGCTGGATCTTACCTCCTTTAACCAAATCCATTCATAATCCTCTAAGATCCTCCAGATACCATTTCATGGACCTATAGTCATGCCATTTGCTGTTTGCAAATGAGTTAACAGAGGATTTTAAATCTCCTGACCTTATGAACAGTGTTCTTTATACTACACTTTGTCAAAACAACGACGAATACCCCAGTGAAAAAGAAGAATTTAATTAGGCTGTTTGCTTGCAAGAGGGCAAATATCTGAACATTTTAAACCAATTGGGTGGCTGAGTGAGTTTTTTATATATCACCTAATGTGAAAGGTGAGCGTATATCTATTATATATAGAACTGTAACAACACAGAAAAATATAACCAGAATAAACCAAAATGAAGCAAAGTCAAGAGCCATTTTGATGTTGTTGTAGCAGAAAGAGATGAAAAATATCATGTAGCTAAGATCGAATATATAATACTTTTTGCCAACATGTTTATTATGTAAATAAACAAACTAAAGGCTACATAAACATCTATTACAATATTAGAATTGATAAACAATATTTAAACTCCAACTCCTACATCCTCTGTCCACAATATAATTTCTACCAAAAACAAAAGAGGAGCCTCACGAAGGACTGAGCTATACGGACAAAGATGAATAAACGGGGGAAATAACCAGCCTTCAAAAACTAATCCTGCTTAGTTCTCTCAAGGATTGTTTTCTCATTTTATTTTAATGACTACTTAATCAAGATGAATTAATTTTTCTCTGAAATGGTCCAAAGAGTCAGGATTGAAATTAAAGCAATTTGAGATCAACTGGAGACTATTTTAAGGGTTGGAAATCTTAATAAATATGATTGATAAAATGACAATTTATGCAGCTGTTGAAGTAAGGAAGAATATGAGAACAATTTAAACAAAATGTGTATTTAGGGCTTTCAAATGACAAAATATCCCCCTGCAGTAAATTGTGGAATGGCCAACTCTTGGGTTTATGATGCCTACTTACTGTGCCTCCAGGGAGCTCCAAGTTCTCCCAAAGGATGCAATGAAGCCCTCAAAACATTCTTGAAATGAAATTAATGTTGAGATAGAATGTGTAGTAATAATATGAAATCAGAAAACAAAGAAATCATGAGAAATAGAATACAAATCTATCACTTAGCACACTACTGAATATATAGCTATTGCCAATTTGAATAATTATTGATAAAGATATTGAAATTTCGAAAACTCTTAGGTGCATCTAGGCAATATCAGAAATACTACATTTCATTTCATGTAGTACTTACAGGAAATGTGTATTGACTATTCAAAAATCTTTTGTACTACAATCTGTTTGCAATGTATTATAACGTCAAAGAAAGTGGGCCCATTTTTAAGAAGTGCACTGAGAGCCAAAGCTGCTAGGAAGTAAAAAGTCTATTGAACATCACAGTAGGCAAAGTAATTCAACAGGAACTATACCAAAGAGGTCCTGGGCAGTCATAACAGAAAATTCTGGATATACCACAGGTCTGTGCTTTTTCATCTAAGATCCTCCCCAATATCTGTAAAAGAAGATTTTCCCATTTGCAAAATACGTTTGGTGACAAAACCTAATCTAAATGGATATTTACAGGCTTTCTGTATGCTATTAACAGTTACTATGCATCTATTGGTGTTTAACTACTGTGTGTATCAAGATTATACTAGGGTGTCCCAATGGATAAAGCGTACATGCTGTATAGGCTTTCTGAAAGCCGGACAATTTTGAGTTCCTAAACATATTGCTCCGCAAAGGTTTGTAGTAAAGGGCAGGTCTTTTTTCTGTGTACTTGTGTTTATGAACACTCTGACCTTGGATAAGCAGCTCTACTTGCCTCTGGGATAATGATACCTTTACAGGATGTGGGGAAAATAAACAAGGTCATGTTGAAAAGTGGTTGGGACACACTGCGTATTGATTACATGGTAGCTAATATCAACTGAATGCTGGAAAGTGGAGGCCAATTGTACTGCTTTCCTCCAAGGACACAAATGCTTTTCTTTCTTCATATAAACTATTTCTTGAGTTCCTGCATTATGCTTTGGGGATACAATATGAACCTCACCGTTGAAAAGTAGAAGAGAGTATGTTTACAATTCATGCCTCTGAGAGTACACAGAAAGGACATTTTGCAGCATGTACTTTGGGAATCCAGAGATGAGATCCTGAAAGTTCTGCCTGAGCTGAGTTTTGAAGGAAAAGTAGGAAATAAAGAATAAGCTAGATGTGGAAAAGTCACATCACTTTTCAAGCATTGACCGAATATCAGCACTCTCTCTGAGACAGAAAGTAGACTGGAAAGTGACCAACGTTCCTGGTTTGCTAGGGACTACCCTCGGAAACACCACTGTGCTGGGCAAACAGAAAGGATCAGTCATCGAATGTGGATGGAGGAGACAACAAAAGAGAAATCAGGCTGGAATCATAGGTAAGAGGCAGTTAATTTTTATACTTTTATTCGATGTTGGAATAAAGGTACCTGGCCAGAAGAAGGATGAGCCCTCCTGGGGCCTAAAGTGAGAGACATTAAGTACCAAGTAAGTGAGAGGTCAGAGAAGGCAATGGCACCCCACTCCAGTACTCTTGCCTGGAAAATCCCATGGATGGAGGAGCCTGGTAGGCTGCAGTCCATGGGGTCGCTAAGAGTCGGAAATGACTGAGCGACTTCACTTTCACTTTTCACTTTCATGCATTGGAGAAGGAAATGGCAACCCACTCCGGTGTGCTTGCCTGGAGAATCCCAGGGACGGGGGAGCCTGGTGGGCTGCCGTCTATGGGGTCTCACAGAGTCGGACACGACTGAAGTGACTTAGCAGTAGCAGTAGCAAGTGAGAGGTACTAGTGTTAGTATCATAAAGCATCACTGGAATTCAGTCTCTCAGTTGTGTCCGACTCTTTGTGACCCATGAACCGCAGCACGCCAGGCCTCCCTGTCCATCGTCAACTCCCAGAGTCCACCCAAACCCATGTCCATTGAGTCAGTGATGCCATCCAACCATCTCATCCTCTGTCGTCCCCTTCTCCTCCTGCCCTCAGTCTTTCCCAGCATCAGGGTCTTTTCCAATGAGTCAGCTCTTCTCATGAGGTGGCCAAAGTACTGGAGTTTCAGCATCAGTCCTTCCAAGAACACCCAGGACTGATCTCCTTTAGGATGGACTGTTTGGATCTCCTTGCAGTCCAAGGGACTCTCAAGAGTCTTCTCCAGCACCGCAGAGATTTCAATTGATTTCAAAAGAATCAATTCTTCAGGGCTCAGCTTTCTTTATAGGTGATTGATAATCGGAAACAAAACTGCCAGGGAGAAAGAAAGTAGCCCTACTGACTACAGTCTTAGAGGGAAGGGCTGAGAGAAAAATAATCACCTTAAGCAAAAGAAAATATTTGAAAGATAATAAGAAAACACATTACCTGTCACAGATTGGCTTCATTGCTGAATCTCTCATCTAAAATGAGTGATTTTGAGATGACACCATAGTTTTCTTTAAAAAAAAAAAAAGATTTTAAGTTCATTTGCTCTATGGATTTCTGTGCAAAAGTAATTATATGGTGAATACTTGTACTACATATTATTTTTGTTTATGGTATGTGGAAATTTGATTGCTGACACAAGCAAGAAATAAGAACTACACTTATTCAGAAACATCAAGAGATATCAGGGATCAGAATCAGGAAATAAACTAAGAATCCCATGTTGAATTCTATGCCTGAGGAGACCACAGCACTCATTTGAAACATAATCCAAATTTTCCTCAAGTGAAAGAAGCTTCAGTGTCAAATCACAAGCTCATGGATGAACCTGGCAGACTTCTGGAAATGGGCTTGCCAGGTTGAACCTGTTTTACCACTGGAAACAGCTGAGACTGCATACTTGGTGTTACTAGGCAGAATTTATCATGGAAAGTTCCATTGACCTGAAAACCACAATTCACACAAGATGAGTGGTGATAGGAGGTGATGATGGGTGCAGACCCCTTTACACAGACTTGCTTTACTCTCTCTCCTTTGCCTGGAATGAAAATCCTCCCCTTCCTTTTTACTTTAACTTAAATAATTCTAAAACCACATATTTCCCCCAAATCCTCAAGAATGTCTCTTATGCAGGAATGTTTCCATGTAAAGGTTGGACAAAACAACAAACAAAAAAAGAAAGCAATAAAAGAAGGTGCTCAAGGTGGTGCATTGGTGGCATGAACCCTAGAAGATGAGAGAATGAGAGGCACTGGGCCCAAACTACTAAGGATTCTTTTACCAGCTAAGGAGTATAGATTTTCCATCTGTTTGGGGAAATCAACTAAGGATTTAAAGCAAGACCATAATGATTACCTGAGTTAGGGAAGTAGCAGAGGAAAACAGAGAGGAAAGGATTAATTTGGAAGACATTAGGGCAATAGAATCAATAGGAACAAGAAGCTGCCTGCATGTGAAGAAGAAAGTGAACTCTTATTACAGGTTCTAGGTTGGACGACTAGAAAGGTGTCTAGCCTCTTTGAAAGGAAGAGCTGAATTAATTTAGAGATACAGTGTGTTAGTTTTGTATTTTTTTTTTTCTCATTGAACTTTAAATTGTTAGCAACTATGGGACTCTACTCATTAAAGTGTTTTTTACTTTTCCCTTCAATAGCAAAGAATAATGGCTTTCAACTGTAAGTGGTAAATTAGAAATCCCTAGGTACTTTAAATGGAGAAGGAAATGGCAACCCACTCCAGTGTTCTTGCCTGGAGAATCCCATGGATGGAGAAGCCTGGTAGGCTGCAGTCCATGGGGTCGCACAGAGTCGGACACGACTGAAGCGACTTAGCAGCAGCAGCAGGTACTTTAAAAGGCACTTACTCCTTGGAAGGAAAGTTATGACCAACCTAGATAGCATATTAAAAAGCAGAGACATTACTTTGCCAACAAAGGTCCGTCTAGTCAAGGCTATGGTTTTTCCAGTGGTCATGTATGGATGTGAAAGTTGGACTGTGAAGAAAGCTGAGCACGGAAGAATTGATCTTTTGAACTGTGGTGTTGGAGAAGACTCTTGAGAGTCCCTTGGACTGCGAGGAGATCCAACTAGTCCATTCTAAAAGAGATCAGTCCTGGGTGTTCATTGGAAGGACTGATGCTGAAGCTGAAACTCCAATACTTTGGCCACCTCATGCGAAGAGTTGACTCATTTGAAAAGACCCTGATGCTGGGAGGAATTGGGGGCAGGAGGAGAAGGGGACAACAGAGAATGAGGTGGTTGGATGGCATCACCAACTCGATAGACATGAGTTTGAGTAAACTCTGAGAGTTGGTGATGGACAGGGAGACCCGGCGTGCTGTGATTCACGGGGTCACAAAGAGTCGGACACAACTGAGCGACTGAACTGAACTGAACTGAGGTACTTTGGAGGAAAAATACAGATTCCTGTGCCCCAATCCCAGAGATTCTAGTTTAGAAATTTGTTGAGGGCTCTGGAAATCTATATGAAAAACAAGACAAAAATATCCCCAGATGATTCTGATATGCACTCAGTTCTGGGAAACACAGCTAGAGTGCCTTTGCCTAAACACTTCAAAAATTTAGAAGAATTTTAAATGAATAAGAATGCGGAATGATGTAAAATTAAATTAGCAACAAAGCAGCAGTGTGTGTTGGTAAGATTTCAGGGTGAGGGCATAATTTTGTAAGAAAAATATGTATATTTTTCTTAACACACATAGAGGTCTAATTTAATTTAGTTTCCATTACTTTTTTATTTTTAGTTTGGGGCAAAAATCTATTTATTGTTTCCTTACTTCCCTTTGTAGTTTTAAATACCTAACTCTGTAAATGAAACTAGACTTTTTATTCCAGCTTGCGTGAAATAGCTGAAGGCAATGTTTCTTCCTATCCTCTCTGTTCCACAAAGGTATTGCTTCATTAAATGATCATTTTAGTAAAATGCTATTACTTCATATTTTTTGAGGACAAACAACGTGCTAGGTGCTGACAAACTATAGTCATTTCACAGTAGATATAATATAGTTTTTTATTTCTTATTCATGCTCCAATTTAAATGTTCTCATTAATTGCTTGTAAGTCAAACAATCCTTCTCTTTGTGTTTACTCAAACATTTTCAGGACTTGTATTTCATTTATATTCACCATGAGACATTTTACACTTAAAAATATGATGATATGAAAATCGAATAAAACCACCTTTTAATTTCTTGGAACATGAGATGAAATATTAGGGAAAGGAGGGCAATTAGAAAAGGCATTAAGAACAAATTATATTCATTAAATTCCTTGGCGTTATTCCAAATGGAAATTCCTTTGATAAGAGAAGTCAATGTTATTATTACCCGAGAATGAAGAACTTTGGGGTGAATTCAGGGGAAATATTAAGTTTCAAAATGCTGAGGCATGTAGAAGAAAGTTTGTTCAAGAAGAAAAATTATTTCTTATGTCCACTGGATGCATCTACTGAGATATTAAATTTACCAACATCCTTTACTCTGGAAATTAACCAAGATTCTAGCAGGCACTATCCTCTTTTGCTAATATGTATGAGTCCATAGGGCAAAGAACTTGAAAAGGCTCTCAGGTTTCCAGAAACTCTGACAGGCTTGTGACAAGAGCAGTTAAATGCATGAAAGTAGAAAATGACCCATGCTCACCTCAGAGCTATTTCAAGCTTTCCAAGTATACATCCAAAATTACATTTATTGATCTTTATTTTCAGGGATAGAAGACACTAGCCTTTCAGAATTCCTGAAAATGTGTAGAGTATCTGTAAACAGCATCTTCTAGACAGAGTTTCTTTCTCAACAGAGTTCTAAAATGGACCAGGAGTTCTTTTTACCTCTGACAATATGAAGAAGCAGATAGACACTGTATTACATGGTTGCCACTGGTCATTAGTTTCTTCAGTCAGGATTACCGAGTAACCTGAGTCAAGTCTGAAGTCCAGGTCAAAGCCATCTAAATTTAGCATTCCCTATGACTTCCTCATTAACCTTGGACTCATAGCTTAACCCGTAGCACAGTGTCCCAGCTGAGCCTATAAAGCATGGCCCATGGTCATTTCCAGACACGCTGAAGGGGTAGAGTCTATTATTTTTTATCTGAAGGAAGGTCAAGAGTAGCCCCAATTGAAACTGGAGAGAAGAATGAATGGTATCAGTTTACTAGTTAGACTACAGGACTAGTTCCAACACCCTATGGAGAAGAAAGGGCAAAGAGTAAAGCTGACAGGGCCATTTTAAGGTCACGGTGACACAGAAGAGCAGGGATGGAGTGGGAGGCGCATTCTTTTAATTCTGTGCAGAGTTCAACAGCAGTAATCTGTGCGTGCTCAGAGAACTGACCTTTTCACAGAAGTTGCATCAGTGGCTGAGGCAGAGGCCAAAAGTTCAAGGGCAGTAGCTTATGAAGCTGCCAAAAGGGAACACCACAAAGCAAGATGGTATGTGATCGCTTGGGCCTCACCTCTGAGTGTTTCTAGACAGCTAGCTAGATTTAGTGCAGGAAGTGTGGTGTTTAGTAAAAGAAAAATGGTAAGAAGCCAGTGAGATATTTCATTATTACCTAAAACAAGCGAGGCCCAGGAACATTCAGATGATGGGCTTTGTGGACATCATTTGACAATGTAGTCGTAATAATAAATAATTTCTCATTGGTAATCTTTAAATAAACATTTTATTGTGTAATAGTTTTAGTTCAGAATTCTGATATACTTCCCATTCAGGTTTCTCTAATGTTGACACCTTACATAAGTGTTGTCTTTATCAAAATTGAGAAAATAACATTGGCACATTACTGTTAATTATACTATAGATTTTTTTCAGGCAGCACCAGTTTCTCCACTAATGCACTTTTATTGTTCAAGGGTTCAATCCATAGTAGCACATTGAATTTAGAATTTTTTAATATATAATTGCAAAGTAATTATATTAAAATGCATAGTGAGCGAGACATAGTCTCTGCTTTTTCTACAGTCAACTTTCTTACAGTCAAATAGGAAAAATAAGCAAAAAAAAAAAAGTAACAGCTGTAATATTTTGTCATAAATGCTATGATCGAAGCAGGCACAGAGGACTGTAGATGTCCACAAAGACAGTTAAGCTATTTTAGGGGAAGAGGCATAGATTCCAGACTTCTGAAAGGGAAAAAAGACTTAGAAGGCAGTTGAGAAGGTAGAGAATGCTGTCCCAGGCAAAGGAAACATATGTTAGGTAAAGGTCTTTAAAAATTCACTCAACTATATACAAAATGGCTTTGGAAAATCTGTTTTGAAAAATTCATAAAACACTATCTTTTTCATCCCCTTAAATTATGAAGACACAAAAATCAATCATTGAATGTGGCAGGCATAGCTTTTGGTAAACTTATAGACATTAGCCTTCTCTAGCCTAGTTTATCTTATGCTTTCTTGGTTTGGATATATAATCCTGTGGTCCCAATTCTCAACTCTCTATTTTAATATATGTTTGTATGTTCTTTTAATGTTAATAATCTATCACAACTATTAGAAACCATAAATCCCTCAGATTCAATAACCTATTATGCATCTCCAAATGACTGCTGCTGCTGCTGCTGCTAAGTCACTTCAGTCGTGTCCAACTCTGTGGGACCCCATAGACAGCAGCCCACCAGGCTCCCCCGTCCCTGGGATTCTCCAGGCAAGAACACTGGAGTGGGTTGCCATTTCCTTCTCCAATGCATGAAAGTGAAAAGTGAAAGTGAAGTCGCTCAGTCATTTCCGACTCTTAGAGACCCCATGGACTGCAGCCTACCAGGCTCCTCCATCCATGGGATTTTCCAGGCAAAAGTACTGGAGTGGGGTGCCATTGCCTTTTCCAAATGACTGATTTAACCCCATTTCCAATGGTCCTTCAGTAAATACTGTTTAAGTGACTATTTTTCCTTTGCTACATTTGTGAAAAAGGCAATCTCTATGCATGTAGGTGTGTGTAATTTTGGAGAGAGAGATTAAGTTCTTTGCTCTTTCTTTTGAGGAAGTACAGGGCTAATAATGATAAAGTGGAAGAAAAAAGACTGTGGGCCCCTAAACCATAACTGACTTAAATAAAAGCAGAAAGTGTTTAGTCTAACAAGGAAGGCAACTAACAATGCCTTAATTCCATCCAAGCTCTCATTAAAATACAAATGAAGATATCCATGTCATGCTTGTGTTGTTGTTGTTCAATAAGTCGAGTCCAACTCTGACACCATGAACTGCAGCATACCAAGCTTCCGTCCTTCACCATCTCCTGGAATCTGCTCAAACTCATGCCCATAGAGTCAATGATGCCATGCAACCATCTCATCCTTTGTCATCACCTTCTCCTCCTGCCTTCAATCTTTCCCAGCATCAGGGTCTTTTCCAGTGAGTCAGCTCTTTGCATCAGGTGGCCAAAGTATTGGAGCTTCAGCTTCAGCATCAGTCCTTCCAATGAATATTCAGAGTTGATTTCCTTTAGGATTGACTGATTTGATCTTCTTGCAGTCCAAGGGTCTCTCAAGAGTCTTCTCCATACCACAGTTCAAAAGCATCAATTCTTTGGTGCTCAGACTTCTTTATGTTCCAACTCTCATATCCACACATGACTACTGGAAAAACCATAGCTTTGATTATACAGACCTTTGTTGGCAAAGTGATATTTTTGCTTTTCAATGTGCTATCTAGGTTTCTCATAGCTTTTTTCCTAAAGGGCAAGCGTCTTTTAGTTTCATGGCTACAGTCATTGTCTGCAGTGATTTTGGACCTCAAGAAAATATAGCTATAAATCAATGATGCATTTGAAAGAAAGCATGTATACATAATTGTACACATATATTTTAAATCTTCAAACAGCCTCAAAATAGCTAAAACTCTACATGCACTTCTTGAAGACTACCGGTATTTCTCATTTCTTCTCCTCAACTGAAAGAATTTTATTCAACTGTCAACAGCTATAAAGCACCTTAAATTTTCACATACTTGCAAGCTAAAAGTTAGCCTCTACAATTTCATGTATGCTGGCAGAAGATATCAGACTTCTGTGTCAGAGAAGAGCATTATGTTAATCACAGCAGTATTGGAAGAACATCTATATTATTGTGCAATTTTCCTGAGTTCCAGTTCCAAAATAGTGATGCAAAGAATGTTAAATAACTAGCCAGTGGATTGTATATAGGAGAGCAACATTAAACTTAGGGAACCAAACTGTTTTATTAACTTACTTTTTTTTAATTTTTATTTTTTTATGTTTTTATTTTATTTATTTTAAATTTATTTATTTATTTATTTTTTGGAGGCTAATTACTTTACAATATTGCATTGGTTTTGCCATACATTGACATGAATCCGCCACAGGTGCACATGTGTTCCTCATCCTGAACCCCCCTCCCACATCCCTCCCCATCCCATCCTTCTGGGTCATCCCAGTGCAGCGGCCCCAGCGCCCTGTATCACACATCAAACCCGGACTGGCGATCCATTTCACATATGATAATCTACATGTTTCAATGCCATTCTCCCAAATCATCCCACCCTTGCCCTCTCCCACAGAGTCCAAAAGACTACTCTATACATCTGTGTCTCTTTCACTGTCCCACATAAAAGGTTATCGTTACCATCTGTCTAAATTCCATATATATGTGTTAGTATACTGCATATTAGAGTACAGTTGCTTTACAATGTTGAGTTAGTTTCTACTGGACAGCAAATTGAATCAGCTATACCGATAATGCACACCTGTCCTTTGCTCTGGAGGGAGATATTATCTTTATCTTACTTGACATTCACCTTCCTTTTGCTCCAGAGGGAACACTATCTCCATCTACCAAAGCTATCCACTATCTAAATATTATTTCAAACAGTCTAGAACAACAAGAACAAGGTTAGTGCCTTACTCACAAACCTGCAAAAATCTGAGACGAAAGGAGAGTTGTCTCCCCATGATAATGTTTGCCAGACATGCCTCTCACTCTTCTCCCATTTCCCTTGCTCATTTCTTCTTAAACATACAACTTACAGCTTTATATATCAAGGCCAGACTCTCTATGGAGAGTAATGGAAGAGAAAAAATGTGTGCTTGTGTGTGCACAGGTGTGTACACATGTTAGGGTGAAATGACAGTAGCCTGCTGCTGCTGCTGCTGCTGCTAAGTCACTTCAGTCGTGTCCAACTGTGTGTGACCCCATGGACGGCAGCCCACCAGGCTCCTCCGTCCATGGGATTTTCCAGGCAAGAGTACTGGAGTGGGGTGCCATTGCCTTCTCCAGACAATAGTCTCAGTTCAATTCAGTTGCTCAGTCATGTCCGACTCTTTGTGACCCCATGAATCGCAGCACACCAGGCCTCCCTGTCCATCACCAACTCCTGGAGTTCACTCAGACCCATGTCCTTCGAGTCAGTGATGCCATCCAGCCATCTCATCCTCTTTTGTCCTATTCTCCTCCTGCCCCCAATCCCTCCCAGCATCAGAGTCTTTTCCAATGAGTCAACTCTTCGCATGAGGTGGCCAAAGTACTGGAGTTTCAGCTTTAGAATCTTTACTTCCAAAGAAATCCCAGGGCTGATCTCCTTCAGAATGGACTAGTTGGATCTCCTTGCAGTCCAAGGGACTCTCAGGAGTCTTCTCCAACACCACAGTTCAAAAGCATCAGTTCTTCGGTGCTCAGCCTTCTTCACAGTCCAACTCTCACATCCATATATGACCACAGGAAAAACCATAGCCTTGACTAGACGGACCTTTGTTGGCAAAGTAATGTCTCTGGTTTTGAATATGCTAT
>NW_011494804.1:880907-895860 GCF_000754665.1 Bison bison bison
AGGTTGGTCATAACTTTCCTTCCAAGGAGTAAGCGTCTTTTAATTTCATGGCTGCAGTCACCATCTGCAGTGATTTTGGATGCCAAAAAAATAAAGTCTGACACTGTTTCCACTGTTTCCCCATCTATTTCCCATGAAGTGATGGGACCGGATGCCATGATCTTCGTTTTCTGAATGTTGAGCTTTAAGCCAACTTTTTCACTCTCCACTTTCACTTTCATCAAGAGGCTTTTTAGGTCCTCTTCACTTTCTGCCATAAGGGTGGTGTCATCTGCATATCTGAGGTTATTGATATAAACTATAACTTTGTATGAATCATAAGAAAAGAAGACACGTATCATAATTAACTAGTAGATACGAGTCTATACAATATCTGGAGAGATTCTTTAACCATTTTTTTATTAACTAAAGTTTAGAAGAAAGTGTGTTTAGGAATAAAATTGTAAACCACTCATTTTATCTGCTAAAAGACACAAATTAAAGGGGAGTGATTATAACATCTTAGACATGCCCATATGATCACCTCTAACTCTGAGATCAAAATTATATCAGAAAGCAAATTGAACAACCGACCTAGACTACAGTTCCCCAGTGCTGTGATCCAGCCCAGGCAGGACCATGTCATACATAAGGACAAAATACTGAACCCAGATCACTTGGTTTAATCCAGAGTTTGCCAGCCATTGAACCATGCTGTGTCTTCGTGTCCTCATATACAAAATAGCAGTGATAACAGTACATGGCCACTGGAGTCTTGGGAAGAAGATGCACCAATAAACGTGATGTGTTCTAAACACGCCTCCATAGAATACATTTTCAAGGCACACTAGCAGATAGTCTTCCAATCCAGCTTGTCTGATCCTAGCACACCACCCCCATTATCCCTATAAAATCTCACCTACTCCACTCCTACCTTTCTAGTAAATCTTTCTATACTTATTCTGATATTACGAAATCTCAGCAGATTTATGTCTTGTGACTCAACAGTTTTGGAAGCTTTGTACCTGGAAAACATCAAGTATTTGAAAAAGGGTAAAATAATATCTGTGATGTTTGTTGGGTTTTAAAGTAACATTACCATCCCTCACTAAAAGAGAAACAATGTTTGTTTTTACTTAGAAATTCAATTCCAGTTTAAGAGCTGTACTTTTAAATTTGTATTTTAAGCTTAAAAAGCTTAAAAGGTGGAATGTTTCAGTCATATAGAAAAGTACAGTTGATCATACAGTGAACCCTCAGCCACATTGAATTGCAAATAGAGCCAAATTATTCCCCAGGTTACCACCCCAGCCTCTCCCAATCCTCAGATCCCTAGCTCTATCCCAAGATACTCCCCATACTTCAAACTATTTTGAAAGAAATCCCAGGCATCCTAATTATTTCCTCTCTATATATTTAAGCATGAGAATCATGTCTCATCTGATTAATTTCTTTTATAAACTGATGCAGACTATTCTATGTCTCTAGCAAAAAACCTTCAGTATTTAAAATTATACTTCAAAAATAATGGCATTTATCTTATTTTATATATTTCATGTATCTCTATTATATTGTCTGTTCCAATGTCATTTTTATTTTTAAAGACCTTTATTGAGGTATAGTTGATGTACAAAACTACTCATCTAACATATGTAATTTGGTAAGTTTGGACATATGCATACAACCATGAACATATTTCCACAATAAAGGTAACAAACATATCTATTACTTTCAAAATTTTACTCATGCCTCTCCCTTTCATGTGGTAAGAACACTTAATATGAGATTTCCCCTATTAAAAAATTTTAAGTGCACAATAAGGTATTGTTAAATATAGATACTGATCTCTTTTGCATCTTATATAACCCAATACAGATCTCTTTTTCATCTTATATAATCAAAAATTTAGACCATGGAAAAACTTCCCATTTCCCCCTCACAAATGTCTTTCTCTTCTCGGGTTCTTTGAGTTTGATTATTTCAGATACTCATATAACTGGAATTATGCAGTCCTTGTCTTTCTGTGACTGGCTTATTTCACTTAGCATACTGCCTCCCAAGTTTGTTCACATTGTTACATGTGGCAAGATTTCTTTTACTTTTTTAAGGTTGATTAATATTTCATTGCATGTGTATGTCACAGTTTTAATTCATTTTTCCATTAATGAACATTTAGATTGCTTTATATCTTATCTACTCTGTCTACTATTGTGCTACAGTGAACTTGAAATAGCAGATTATCTCTTTGAGATCCTGATTTCAATTCCTTTGGGTATATGCCCAGAAGTAGAATTGCTGGATCATATAGTAACTCTATTTTTCATTTTTTGAGGAAACTCCATACTGTTTTCAGTAGTGGTTGTATCATTTTACATCCCAACAACAGCTGTACAAGGATTCCATTCTTCATTTCCATAAGCAGATTTCCCAAATCAGAGAAGCACACAAGATATAATAAAAATGCTGATGTCAACGTGTTGTGCCCGACCACAGCTCAGATGAAGAGAGCATTATATATTTATGATATATGAGTAAACACCATATTTTTTCCTACTGATGAAAGCATATTTTAGCAAAACTAAGGCCAAATAGATGACATATGAAAACTATCAAAATAAAAATTCCATAATGAGATTTAAGAGTATACTAGTAAAAGGTTAGTTAGCCTTGGTTTGAAAACACCATTATCTAGAAAAAAGCCATTTAGGAAAGGCTTAGAAACACAAAGAATGTTCTAAATAATAAATGCTGAGAGCTGTAGTCTTCAATGTTCTTTACCACAAACAAAGAAGAATTAGATTCTGGCTATGTTACTGTCACAAAAATAAAGAACGTTGACATCCAAAAAAGACTCTGCCCAGGAGAACAGAGTAAAAGAACAGAAATTCAAGGAATTAGTCTATGAGCTAAGCATATTTATTCTAGGACAAAAAGTCTGTCAGGATCCAGGTGCATAACTGGGAGAGGGAGCTACAAATAAATGGAACTAAAAATACAGATATTTGTAAAACTCAACCAGAACATATGACTTAATTTTGAATAATTATAAAGTATCCTCCCTGGTCTTTACAAACTATTACAAAAGAAATGACAATTATCCCGAATAGAGGAATATGTACTTATTTCTTTTATGGGGGGGGGGAAAGAGTGTTCTATATAAAACAGCGGAATATGTTTGGATCTCTATTGTCATCAGACATATGCAATAAAGTATGGCCTCTAAAATTAGAACAGAGACATAGTAAGTGAATTCACTATCAAAAAGGCAAAATAAAAGAGAGAACTGTATTAAAAGAGAAAAGAAGGGAATAAAACCAACACTGAAATAATCTACATTTATGCCAGCTGAGAGAGCATATATTCCAAAGCAATACTTCACTTGTAGGTGGCACACAATTGAATAGCTCATCCAGAACACAGCAGAAAGAAGGAAGAAATGAGAACCTTGAGGGGAAAAGTGACAGTTCTGGTGGACTTAAAATAGTCTTCTAAACTATAAAATGTTTGTGTCCCTAAAGGGAAAATAAGAGAAAAGGGAAAGTAAGCATTGACCAACTATCCAATAGGAAACAATAAAGGAAAGTTCTCCAAAGTGAAGAAGAAAGCCAAGAATGCAAGATAAAGGATTTGAATATGATTAAAGCAAAGTTAAAAAAATTAATCAAGTGGAGCATGGCTTTAGAAAAATTTTCCCAATTAAGAAAAATATATCCAGGTAAACAAGCAGAAAAATCAAATTAAAACAAGGATATGAAAATAAAACTTTGCTCATAATTAACACCCCCAAATACAAGCTTTTTAAGAAAAGCATTGTTTCTGGGATTTGCTTGATGTTTCTTTTATTTTTTTTTTCTTAAATGTAGTTTAAGTGTAAGTAATATATGTCATTGGAAAAGACCCTGATGCTGGGAGGGATTGGGGGCAGAAGGAGAAGGGGATGACAGAGGATGAGATGGCTGGATGGCATCACCAACTCAGTGGATGTGAGTTTGGGTGAACTCCAGGAGTTGGTGATGGACAGGGAGGCCTGGCATGTTGCAATCATGAGGTCACAAAGAGTCAGAGACGACTGAGCGACTGAATTGAACTCAATATATGTCATGTTGAAAATTCACACTTTTCTTTAAAGAATAAAATGAAATTTGAATTCTTTCCTTCACTCTGTTTTCCCTGGGCCCCTGACCAGAAGGTAACCAATATGAGCAGTTACTAGTATATTCCCACTAAAAATAGTACCTACTAATGTATAAAATAAAAAGACAAGGAAATATCTTGCTTTAATCCATGCATATATAACATTTACTATGCACTGAGCAATATTTTAAGAACTTACAATTATTACCTCAATATACGTTATTCCAAATGTCCTACTGGATCTTTTTAATATAAATGTAAAAACAGATTTCATTACAGGTAATAAGAACGCTAAGTTGCAAACTTTGGGGGGAAATACAGTCATCATAAGTAATTAAAGCACAATAAGAAAAATACAATAAAATGTTGATTATGGTAAAAACCAAAGAGACATCACTTTGCTAACAAAGGTTCATATAGTCAGAGCTATGGTTTTTCTAGTAGTCATGTACATGTAGATGTAAGAGTTGTACCACACGGCTGAGCACTGAGGAATAAATACTTTTGAATTGTGGCGCTAGAGAAGACTTTTTTTTTTTCTAATTTTATTTTATTTTTAAACTTTACATAATTGTATTAGTTTTGCCAAATATCAAAATGAATCCGCCACAGGTATACATGTGTTCCCCATCCCGAACCCTCCTCCCTCCTCCCTCCCCATACCATCCCTCTGGGCCGTCCCAGTGCACCAGCCCCAAGCATCCAGCATCGTGCATCGAACCTGGACTGGCAACTCGTTTCCTACATGATATTTTACATGTTTCATTGCCATTCTCCCAAATCTTCCCACCCTCTCCCTCTCCCACAGAGTCCATAAGACTGTACATCAGAAGACTCTTGAGAGTCCCTTGGACTGCAGGAGATCAAACCAGTCAATTCTAAAAAAAAAAAAAAAAAATCAGCACTGAATATTCATTGAAGAGTGATGTTGAAGCTGAACCTCCAATACTTTGGCCACCTTATGTGAAGAGAGGACTCTGTGGAAAAGACCCTGGTGCTGGAAATGATTGAAGAAAAAGGAAAAGTGGGTAGCAGAGTATGAGATGGTTAAAAAGCATCACTGACTCAATGGACATGAACTTGAGCAAACTCTGGGAGATAGTGAAGGACAAGGGAGCCTGGCGTGCTACAGTCCATGGGGTTGCAGAGATGGACATGACCTAGTGACTGAAAAACAACATGGTTGAAAAAAGAAAAGAAAATTTGAAAAATTTGGATTTTTAAAGTTTTATGTTAAGACATATGATTAAAGCCCCATTGTTAGATGTTATTATTAGCACACAAGGAACATACTGTAAATAAGAAGTATATATACACAGAACACACTAGTCATAGCAAATACGCTTTTCCAACAACACAGCAGACATCTCTATATATGGACATCACTAGATGGCCAATACTGAAATCAGATTGATTATATTCTTTGCAGCCAAAGATGGAGAAGCTCTATACAAGTCAGCAAAAATAAGCCCTAGAGCTGACAATGGCTCAGATTATTAGCTCCTTATTTCAAATTTCAGGCTTAAATTTAAGAAAGTAAGGAAACCCATTAGGCCATTCAGGTATAACCTAAATCAAATCCCTTATACAGTGGGATGTCAAATAGACATTCAAGGGGTTAGATATGGTAGAAAGAGTGCCTGAAGAGCTATCAACGGAGGTTGTTAGCATTGTATAGGAGATGGAGACCAGAACTGTGCCCGCAAAAGAGATACAAGAAGGCACAGTGGTTGTCTGAGGAGGCTTTACAACTACCTCAGGAAAGACAGGAAGTGAAAAGCAAGGGAGAAAGGGAAAGATATGCTCAACTGAATGACAAGTTCCAGAGAAGAGCTAGGAAAGATAAGAAGGCCTTCTTAAGTAAGCAATGCAAAGAAATAGAGGGAAACAATAGAAAGGGAAAGACTAGAAATCTTTTCAAGAAAATCGGAGATATGAAGGGAACATTTCATGCAGGGATGGGCATGATAAAGGACAGAAATGAAATGGTAAGGACCTAACCAAAGATATTAAGAGTAAGTGTCAAGAATACATAGAAGAACTCCACAAAAAAATCTTAATGACTGGGATAATCACAATGGTGTGGTCACTGTAGAGCCAGACATCCTGGACTGTAGAGTCAAGTGGGCCTTAGGAAGCATTACTATGAACAAAGCTAGTGGAGATGATGGAATTCCAACTGAGCTATTTAATATCCTAAATGATGATTCTCTTAAAGTGCTGCAATCAGTATGTCAACAAATTTGGAAAACTCAGCAAGGGCCACAGGACTGGCAAAGGTCAGTTTTCATTCCAATCTCAAAGAACGGGTATGCCAAAGACTGTACAGACTACTGTACAATTGCCCTCATATAACATGCTAGCAATATTGTGTTCAAAATCCTTCAAGCTAGGCTTTAATAGAAGAAATTCCAGGTGTACAAACTAGATTTAGAAAAAGCAGTGGAACCAGAGATCAAAATGTCAACATTTGATGGATCATGGAGAAAGCAAAGGAATTCTAGGAAAAAACATCTACTTCTTCTGCATTGACTATGCTAAAGCATTTGACTGTGTGGATCATAACAAACCGTGGAAAATTCTTAAAGAGATGGGAATACCAGACCACTTGACCTGCCTCCTGATAAAACTGTATGTGGGTCAAGAAGCAACAGTTAGAACTAGACATGGAACAATAGACTTGTTCATAATTGGGAAAGGAGTTTGACAAGACTGTATATAGTCACCCTGATTATTTAACTTATATGCAGAGTACATCATATGAAATGCTGGACTGGCTGAATCCATGCTGGAATCAAGATTACTGGGAGAAATGTCAACAACCTCAGACATGCAGATTATGCCACCCTTATGGCAGAAAGTGGGACTTCCCTGGTGGCTCAGATGGTAAAGTGTCTGCCTACAATGCAGGAGCCCTGAGTTCAATCCCTGGGTTGGGAAGATCTCCTGGAGAAGGAAATGGCAACCCACTCCAGTATTCTTGCCTGGAAAATCCCATGGACAGAAGAGCCTGGTAGGCTACAGAAGAGTCAGACATGAATGAGTGACTTCACTTTTACTTTCACTTTCATGGCAGAAAGTGAAGAGGAACTAAAGAGCTTGTTGATGAAATTGAAAGAGGAGAGTAAAAAACTTGGCTTAAAACTCAACATTCATAAAACTTAAGATCATGGCATCTGGTCCCATCACCTCATGACAGAAGCGGAAAAGGGTGGAAGTGGTGACAGATTTTATTTTCCTGGGTTTGAAAAACACTGCAGATAAGGAATGAAGCCCTGAAGTTAAAAGACTCTTGCTCCTTGGAAGAAGCTATGACAAACCTAGACAGCATATTAAAAAGCAGAGACATCATTTTTCTGACTAAAGTTCATATATTTGAGGCTATGGTTTTTCCAGTAGTCTTTTATGGATATGAGAGCTAAACCATAAAGAAGACTGTGTGCCAAAGAATTGATGCTTTTGAACTCTGGTGTTGGAGAAGACTCTTAAAAGCCCCTTGGACAGCAAGGAGATCAAAACAGTCCATCCTAAAGGAAATCAACTCTGAATATTCAATCGGAGGACTGATGCTGAAGCTGAAGCTCCAATACTTTGGTCACCTTAGAGAAAGAGTCAACTCACTAGAAAAGACCCTGATGCTGGAAAATAGTTTGGATGACTTATGGAAGAGTTTGGAAGTCTTCCTGGAAGATATTCATGGAAATGCCTTGAGTGAGTATGAATGATAGTTGCTCAGTCATGTCCGACCCTTTGCCACGCCGTGGACTGTAGCCTGCCAGGCTCCTCTGTCCATGGGATTCTCCAGGCAAGTATACAGGAGTGGGTTGCCATTTCCTTCTCCAGGGAAAACTCCTTGGGTTCACATTATAATCAGTCAAGGAAAACAACTTCTTAATGTCAAAGTATCTGCAGTTGTCCAGTGGGAATGTCCCCCTATAATCAAAGAAGTGCAGGTGTGCTTTGGTACTCATGGTTCATCTTTCCATTCACACTGACCATCTAATAATCAATCTCCTCTAGCAGGACCATAATGTTGCCTTCTAGAAACCGGTCACTCAGTTCACATTCTCCTCAACCATGAACAAGCTTGAACCAAGATATAGACGTCGGGAAGAAATTCTTAAGATATGTGGAAGCATTCTTCACTAAATAGGGGTATTATGCAGAAAATTTAAGAATCAAACAAAAGGTGGACCAGATGACCTCTAATGTCCCTTCCAAAGCTCTGATTATATCACAAGCTATCTGTCTTCTAAAGACAAAAGTTTTACTCTTGGGCATGGTTGAAAATATATCTCCATACACCACTGTCATAATTTTATAGGAAACAGCAACTGCACAAGCTGTGACCAACTCAACATGCCAAGGGATTTAAAGTGATATATGTCCAGATTCATTGAACTAGACTACTTTATTGCATTCTCTGATATCAGCAGGCTGGTTGTCAAAAGCTGAGAGTATGTTAAAGCTAGTTCAAGCACAAAGCATTAAGGAAGCAGAAGTGTGTTAAATCCCTTTGTTTAATCTCCTCACTTTTTCTCCTACCTCATCTCTGACAAATGCCCGCCTTCCCCAATGTACCCTACCACCAAAAAGCCTTATTTACTTTAACTTAATTTGGGTACTTTGTAACACCTGTTTTAACTTCGAGGATTTTCATCTCTACTCATGAACTACATGGATATCACTTCTACCTTTTAATGTAATTTTATATAAGGTTCCCTTGGTGGCTCAGATGCTAAAGAATCGCCCTGCAATGCAGGAGGCCCAAGTTTGATCTCTGGGTCAGGAAGATCCCCTAGAGAAGGGAATGGCAACCCACTCCAATATCCTTGCCTGGAGAATCCCACGGGCTACAGTCCATGGTGTCGCAAAGAGTCAGACATGACTGAGCAACTAACATTTTCACTTTCACTTATGTCTATGAAAAATAAACACACATAAGATTTTAGATAAGTCACATGTTCTCCAAGGCTTAAAATACAATGTAGTGTTTCCTCCCCTTTTGTCCCCAAGGTGATCTTCATTCCCCAGAGGTATTTTCTGCTCCTTTATCTGTTTCTGTGGTACCTACTTTTACATTTCAAAATAACATGTTTATTGGACTGTGTCTTTTTTTTCCATTTTACATATTATCTATTGACTTCCTACTGTGGAAAGTGAGGACTTAACCCTCTTTCTCACCTCCTGCCTTATATATAAAATGTCTATACTTTACCCTTCAGTAGAGTTGTATCTGTGTTTATAATATCAGTATTAGTATTCATTATGCCTTTCTTTTGCCTTTTTTGATTCTGTTTGAAGGTATTTTCTCATCGTTGCATGTAATTAGAATTCTATATTCATTCCCAAATTCTCAGACATAGGTATACATCCTGTTCTAAATATATTAAAAAAAAGTCAAGTACTTCAGAGACTAACTTTCAAATAACCTCACTTTTAGGCCGTTGCACCAACTTTTTGTAAGAATTGGCCCTCCAAATTCTTTTACTTTCTGGCATTCTGTTGTGAGAAATAGGTTGCTTCTCAATCTTCCTTGTCTCTTGTTTTCTAAATTTTGTTGTGTCATTTCCCCTTTTTTTCTTGTCTGTCTTGATTTAAGCCTTTTAAAATCCCTTTTTAATTGAAGATCTCAAGGTTGTTGTGTTTTTTGTTTTTTTTTTTTTCAGTGCAAATTTTCTACCCATTAGAGCAAATGCCTCTCTCCTGAGATAATTGTCCATTTTCTATGGCAAGTCTTTGACTAGGCATCTTAGACCCCCATTTTCTTACAGCAAAATTTCACTTAGAGTTGCTTGATTTTTCATGAGCATAGGTTATTAGAGTAGGCAAAAGGAAACAATTTGTTCTAGCGTCCACAATAACAAAAGGTTCTGTTTACAAAAAGAGATGGATGAAACTTAGTGCCAAAAAAGATGGTAATAATAGGTGATATCATTGAACACTGGCTCTATCGCTGGAACTGTTCTAAGCACTTCACAGATGTGAATAAATTAACTCACTTAATTCTCATGGCAGTCCTGAGATCACAAGGTTTTCATTCCTTTGTCTTCTCTGTTTAATAGAAATTATTGTCTGCAGCCACTATTAATAGCACTCTGAGACAGTTTTCACATTTTCATATCTGATTTCCAACATGCAGTTTTGCTTCCTCTGGGAAGTTTGGGACCAGAGCCTCAAACTTTTACTGTCAGATTTGTCCCATCCCCTTGGACCATTAAAAACAACAGCCTAAGTTGCTCACTTCATGCAAGGGTTTGGTATTTAAGGGTTTTTGCTAACTTTCCACAAGAGATAAATGACGTGTCAAAATATTTGACTAGTCAATAAATGTATTGTTTATTTAAGACAAATTAACACAAATTAAATTTACTGATATTTGATACCTTTGATGAGAAACAGTATATCATTATTATTCTGCTATGTGCCAGAGACAGTAAAATGAGGTCGTTCAAGTCCTGGTTCTGCTATTCACTAGCTGAATATTCTGGAACAATTTATGAACTCTTTCATTTCACTTATCTGTGTGTGTTAAGCTGTTTCAGTCATGTCCAACTCTTTGCAACCCTGTGGACTATAGCCCATCAGGCTCCTCTGTCCATGGGATTCTCCAGGCAAGAATACTGGAGTGGGTTACCATGACCTCCTCCAGGTGATCTTCCAGACCCAGAGATGGAATCCAAGTTTCTTAAGTCTCCTGTGTTGGCAGGTGGGTTCTTTACCACTAGAGCCACCTGGAAAGCCTTCACTCACCTGCAACATGGGGTTAATAATTTCTAGAACAGGGTTGTAATAGGGAGGTGGCTCAGACAGTAGAGAGTCTGCCTTCAATGCAGTAGGTCCTGGGTTCGATCCCCAGGTCAAGAAGATTCCTGGGTTGCAAAGGTCCCCCTGGAAAAGGGATTGGCTATCCACTCCAGTATTCTTGCCTGGAGAATTTCATGGACAGAGAATCCTGGCAAGCTACTGTTCATGGGGTCACAAAGTGTTGGACACAACTAACACTTACACTTTTTTTCACAAGTTAATTTTACACGAGCAGCATTTGGAATAGTATTCTCTGTATAGTAGGCGTTGGCCCTTACCTAACCTATTGGCAAGAATCAGAGTGACTCTGAAAGGAAAACATATTCTATCTCTTATGAAAAAAGTAACTGAGTTGCAAAAGAAGTGCAGTCTGTCCCCCAACTCCATAGTTTCCAGAGTATTAGTCTTTACAAATCTCCCAAGGCGTTAGATGGATGAAACAAATGCTATATCATATATGAAGAAAGAAGTCTTCTCATCCCACGGTAAGTCTAGAAAAGAATATGTAAATGATAACCTTCAAACCCATTTTGAAGGTTAAGGAAGCACTACCTTTTCTGATTTGAATTAAATATTAAAAAAAAAAAAAACAAATAAGTTCTGGAGTGTAATAACAATTTATGTAACAGTTTGTTATTCCAAAAATATTTTTCCACTGATGCTGAAGGATATATTCTAAATTGGAAAATACCATTTTTTTTAAAATTGATACCAAACCATGCTTAAATATAAAACGTGTCACGACAAGGTCATGTATGACCTCACTTCCCTAGTCTCTCTTAGGCTAGCATAGCTATTCATTTTTGTAATATGCATTCCAGATACATAGGAATTGTCTGTTTCATCAGCATGTTCTGCTGGTTCCAATATCAGAGATTTGACATATGGTGTTCTCTCCAACTGGAATGTTTGTCCTCTTATTCTATATCTAGTAAAAATGGCAGATCCTTCAGGTCTGAAATTTTATCTAATTTTCTAAGACAGATTAAATTTCCAGGCTTAGGTAAGCCCACATAATATATCTCCATAAAAATACCTATAACTCTGCTCCTAGTAATTTGCATGTTTTTAATTGTGGATCACAATAAACTGTGGAAAATTCTGAAAGAGTTGGGAATACCAGACCACCTGACCTGCCTTTTGAGAAATCTTTTTACAGGTCAGGAAGCAACAGTTAGAACTGGACATGGAACAACAGACTGGTTCCAAATAGGAAAAGGAGTACATCAAGGCTGTATATTATCACCCTGTTTATTTAACTTATATGCAGAGTACATCATGAGAAATGCTGGACTGGAAGAAACACAAGCTGGAATCAAGATTGCCGGGAGAAATATCAATAACCTCAGATATGCAGATGACACCACCCTTATGGCAGAAAGTGAAGAGGACCTAAAAAGCCTCTCAATGAAAGTGAAAGTGGAGAGTGAATAAGTTGGCTTAAAGCTCAACATTCAGAAAACGAAGATCATGGCATCCGGTCCCATCACTTCATGGCAAATAGATGGGAGACAGTGGAAACAGTGTCAGACTTTATTTTTCTGGACTCCAAAATCACTGCAGATGGTGACTGCAGCCATGAAATTAAAAGATGCTTCCTCCTTGGAAGGAAAGTTATGACCAACCTAGATAGCATATTCAAAAGCAGAGACATTGCCAACAAAAGTCCATCTAGTCAAGGCTATGGTTTTTCCAGTGGTCATGTATGGATGTGAGAGTTGGACTGTGAAGAAGGCTGAGTGCTGAAGAATTGATGCTTTTGAACTGTGGTATTGGAGAAGACTCTTGAGAGTCCCTTGGACTGCAAGGAGATCTAATTAGTCCATTCTGAAGGAGATCAGCCCTGGGATTTCTTTGGAGGGACTGATGCTGAAGCTGAAACTCAAGTACTTTGGCCATCTCATGTGAAGAGTTGACTCATTGGAAAAGACTCTGATGCTGGGAGGGATTGGGGACAGAAGGAGAAGGGGACGACAGAGGATGAGATGGCTGGATGGCATCACTGACTCGATGGACCTGAGTCTGAGTGAACTCCAGGAGTTGGTGATGGACAGGGAGGCCTGGCATGCTGCGATTCATGAGGTCACAAAGAGTCAGACACGACTGAGCGACTG
The DNA here is from genome assembly GCF_000754665.1 of Bison bison bison. NCBI lineage: Eukaryota > Metazoa > Chordata > Mammalia > Artiodactyla > Bovidae > Bison > Bison bison. Next base: position 893,942 of record NW_011494804.1, read on the forward strand.
AACTGAACTGAATTGTTTTACTGATTATATACAACTATTTGTCTTTCAATCAACCTGAAATCTGCATAACTTCTGCAAACACAGCTGACTCCTTTCTCCTCTGTAAGTTCACTCCTACCCCTACTGCTGAATACCATGCCTTTCCACAAAGCAGACCACCATAACTGCTTGTCAAACAATAACCAGTTACTTTTCAGTATTGTCTGTTTCCACTGTTTACCCATTTTTCAAAAATAGAAGAGTCATTTAAAAAAATAGTCAAGGTGAAGTGAGAGTTATTTAGCAAAAGAAAATTTTCCTCTTCAATATATTTTCATATTATGTCTCCTGGAAATTTTTCCTGTTATAAATCTAGGTTTAAGATTTTTCTTCCACTTATTGTCTTGAATTTACAATAAAAGGAAAAAGGATCTTTTACCATTAAAAAAGTCAAGGTGTTCTTCTATCTAAAACTATTTTGACCTGTTTTCTAAGATTCTTGAAGTAAAGGAAGAGTAAGGAGAAAATATATTTTAGAGAAATATGACTGAGAAGGGCTTTGTAACCTGCAGAAGTTATTCAAAGTTCTAAGTAGCTCTTCCATAACAAAAACCCACCAGGCAAATGACCCCTTTTCCTGTGTGCCAGTCTAATTGTATAAGAACATTTTTCTTTTTTTTTTTACTTACTTATGCTTAAGGGAAAAGGTCGTCCTCACTTGGCTTTCATGGTTAAGTCACTGTTCTACAGTCTTGTAAACAAACAGATGAGACAACTGGGATTCATTTTAGAGATCATTAGAGAAGAGCTGAGATGGACTTCTTGTAATTTTAAAAGTCAATACTTAATCAAGAGAACACATGCCAAAAGATAGACCAGTATTTTCTTCTGACAAACTAAATACCAGCTCCAGGAGCATTATTGTAAAACAGAGTGGATTCTATAACTCCCAGCACACTCAGACAGAAATTTACCTCTAAAGTCTAATTTGATTTCCTTATCAGGCAATTAGTATATTATTAAAAATTCACGGCAGGGTCAATCTCCTGTTGATTTGCATAATTAAGTTGCCTTCTCTCTGTTAAATTAAGGGAGTTTTTATTCATTTCTAGAGCAGACTTCTGAGGATTGAAAGGGTTCTTTTTCACACCATAATAAACCATATCCATGACTATATATATTTTATACATATATATAGCTTACTTTTAATCTTTCATAAAGTTCAAGTTGCCAGATTTTGGCAAGAGATACCCAGTTCTTTCTATTCCCTTCTCACTTGTGCTCAATCCATCTCTGAAAAAAATCTGTAAATAAATACTTGTTTCTTAATACATTCTGAAAGCATACTAAATTCTTCCTTAGGAGTTACTTGCTGCCAATCACTAAGTCAAAGGAGTAAACATTAGTGAAAGCCAAACTTCATGAGGTTTCCAGGTTTGGTTTAGATCAGATCAGTCGTTCAGTCGTGTCCGACTCTTTGTGACCCCATGAATCGCAGCACGCCAGGCCTCCCTGTCCATCACCAACTCCCGGAGTTCACTCAGACTCACGTCCGTCGAGTCAGTGATGCCATCCAGCCATCTCATCCTCTGTCATCCCCTTCTCCTCTTGCCCCCAATCCCTCCCAGCATCAGAGTCTTTTCCAATGAGTCAACTCTTCGCATGAGGTGGCCAAAGTACTAGGGTTTCAGCTTTAGCATCATTCCTTCCAAAGAAATCCCAGGGCTGATCTCCTTTAGAATGGACTGGTTGGATCTCCTTGCAGTCCAAGGGACTCTCAAGAGTCTTCTCCAACACCACAGTTCAAAAGCATCAGTTCTTCAGTGCTCAGCCTTCTTCACAGTCCAACTCTCACATCCATACATGACTGCAGGAAAAACCATAGCCTTGACTAGATGGACCTTTGTTGGCAAAGTAATGTCTCTGATTTTGAATATGCT
>NW_011494804.1:895960-896877 GCF_000754665.1 Bison bison bison
ATGGACCTTTGTTGGCAAAGTAATGTCTCTGATTTTGAATATGCTATCTAGGTTGGTCATAACTTTCCTTCCAAGGAGGAAGCATCTTTTAATTTCATGGCTGCAGTCACCATCTGCAGTGATTTTGGAGCCCCAAAAAATAAAGTCTGACACTGTTTCCACTGTCTCCCATCTATTTGCCATGAAGTGATGGGACCGGATGCCATGATCTTAGTTTTCTGAATGTTGAGCTTTAAGCCAACTTTTTCACTCTCCACTTTCACTTTCATCAAGAGGCTTTTTAGGTCCTCTTCACTTTCTGCCATAACGGTGGTGTCATCTGCATATCTGAGGTTCTTGATATTTCTCCCGGCAATCTTGATTCCAGCTTGTGTTTCTTCCAGTCCAGCGTTTCTCATGATGTACTTACTCTGTATATAAGTTAAACAAATAGGGTGACAATATACAGCCTTGACATACTCCTTTTCCTATTTGGAACCAGTCTGTTGTTCCATGTCCAGTTCTAACTGTTGCTTCCTGACCTGCATACAAATTTCTCAAGAGGCAGGTCAGGTGGTCTGGTATTCCCATCTCTTTCAGAATTTTCCACAGTTATTGTGATCCACACAGTCAAAGGCTTTGGCATAGTCAATAAAGCAGAAATAGACGTTTTTCTGGAATTCTCTTGCTTTTTCCATGATCCAGCGGATGTTGGCAATTTGATCTCTGGTTCCTCTGCCTTTTCTATGAACAAAGCTAGTGGAGGTGATAGAATTCCAGTTGAGCTATTCCAAATCCTGAAAGATGATGCTGTGAAAGTGCTGCACTCAATATGCCAGCAAATTTGGAAAACTCAGCAGTGGCCACAGGACTGGAAAAGGTCAGTTTTCATTCCAATCCCAAAGAAAGGCAATGCCAAAGAATGCTCAAACTACCAC
>NW_011494804.1:896977-901526 GCF_000754665.1 Bison bison bison
CAAACTACCACACAATTGGTTTAGATAAGAAGGTAAAAAATGAAAAGTATTTTCCATTTGTCTTTAAATCTCTAGAGTTCACAAAGCTTGGCAGAAGGCTTCTCTTTAGGTTTTCTGTGAATGATTTTGAAATAAAAGTACAGTCTCTTTGTGGAGGTCTGAGTTACCTGATTTGAGTCTTAGAAAATTCAGAAGTATAAATCACATTTTTAAAGGTTAAATTTGGTGATGAAAGAACAGCATAGGGGAGGCAAAAGTTCTCCTTGACCCTCTTAGGCCTCCTGACAAGGTCTGAAAACTAACTTGACAAAGAGATTAACAGGAAACAAGCCTACACATTTATTGAGCATTTACAGGTACATGACAACATTTACAAAAGAATGAAGACCAGAAGAAACAACTAGAACAAGAAGCCTGTATCACTTTTAGACAAATAAATAATAAGTTTGTAAAGAATTGATAAGAAAAAGGAGTTTGGGCTAGAGGTAGTAAATGGTGCAGAAGTAACTGGGAAGATGAGGGTAAGTCTAACTAGGTTTGCTAACACAGCTCCTGGGCCCTAAATTCCCAGTCTCTGGTGATAATGATGCCTTATGTTTTCCATCCAGGAAGGTGTTGACTCTAAAATATACTCAATGTGAGAGTTGTGAATCAAGTTGTATTTGTAGCAAAATGACGACTATAGGCCAGGAGACAGTATTTCAGATAGCTCTGAAGACCCTTTTCTGAAGATGTAGGGGAAGGTCAGTATATATATATACATATATATATGTATATATATATGATTTTGGTGAAGGGGGAGTACATGCAATCAAGCACATATGTTTTTGCAGAAGGTTACTGCTTGTCTCATGAAGCTTACTGCAGGTCATGAGGCGTGTATGTCACCATGAAGGATTTTAGTGTTTTTCTAGATATGAGGAGATAACAAAACTTGGGCTCATAAAATTGGCTCCCGAAAATATCTATCTGAAGACTTATTCTGCCAGTTATTCCCAGAGCTCAAAGTGCCTCAATTCTACTCTCCACCCTGAACTCCTTTCGGGGAGTGTTGAAAATCAGTGACTGCAGAAGGGCATGATTTAATCCTTGTAGAGGTAAAGTGCTAGTTTACAAAGGCTCTCATGGGAAACTTTCACATCACCTGTTTTCAGGGGAGCAGGGGCTAAATGAGGGCAGTGGTGATAAGATTGGAGTAATCTTCTACTCCTGCCTTTTCCTGAAACTCCTTCAGCTTAAGATACTCAGAATGCCAAGGGGCCATGTTTGGAGGTAGCATGCCCTGTACCTCATCGATAGGTGGTTTCACAGTTTATTCTTCTTGCTTGCTATCCAGTGTTTACTGAGACTGAGGCAGTATAAAAGACAACGAGACCAACAAGTTTACTGCCTAGTAAGCCAACTAAATGAAGTACATTATATATTAATAAAGAGTTCCTGGATCCAGGATGTGTGTCTCTTGGGGACAATAAGTCGAAATGGTACCTTCGCATGGAATGATTGTTAGTTCTCTGTTACCAGGTAGAACATTTAATTTTATGTCTGAAATGCCCAAGCTGCCTTCAATTCACCTCCAGGAAAGAAGGATACAAGGTAAGCCATATAAACTGATGTTCAGTTTAACATCATTTCCTTTTAAATCTCTATTGCTGCTAAGATACAGAGTAAGAGTCCATGCATTTCTAGTACTGAGCACATAGTAGGCATTAAGTCAATGTTTGTGGAGGAAAGAAGAAAGCAAGTCAGTATATTTTCAATTTAAAATTTATTTACTTTTTTCTAGGAGTTGCAATGGAGAAGGCAATGGCACCCCACTCCAGTTCTCTTGCCTGGAAAATCCCATGGATGGAGGAGCCTGGAAGGCTGCAGTCCATGGGGTCGCTGAGGGTCGGACATGACTGAGCGACTTCACTTTCACTTTTCACTTTCACGCATTGGAGAAGGAAATGGCAACCCACTCCAGTGTTCTTGCCTGGAGAATCCCAGGGACGTGGGAGCTTGGTGGGCTGCCATCTGTGGGGTCTCACAGAGTCGGACACGACTGAAGTGACTTAGCAGCAGCAGCAGCAGCAGCAGGACTTGCAAAGTTAGTATGTGAATACCCGTTATTTGAAATGAAAAGTATTGCTCAATGCTAGTCAATCAATGGAAAGAGAATAAGAGTAGAAGTATTTTTCTTAAGGTGTGCTTCATTCTTTACATCACTGCTTGATTCATTTCCAGAAATAGTTTTATAAAAGTAACATCTGCTTTTTCAAGGTCCAGATTTGTATTCAGACTCCACTAACCATAACTAACATAATATGTAATATTGACTGTAAATAATTATGGCTATGGATTGTCTGATTTGTTTCAGAATCCTGGTGAATCAAATTTTTTTTTTTTAGGGTTGCTAAGTAAGACATACTTATAACTTCTATTTATTTCCACTCTTTATCTATGTGCTTCCATTTTTAACTTTAAAGGCAAAACTGCCTCAGTATGATAGGGACTCTCACTGTAAATAATTATCTGAAGCTTATAGACTATTTAGACAGAATCCATGTTGGAGTAGGGCGATAAAGGAGAGAGCAGATAACCGGCAGCCATGCTTAGTTATAATTTATAACTAAGAACACTGAGCATCATTGTTAAAATGCTTCATTATCACTCAGAATTGGTCATTTTTGTCCTTTCACATTACAGGGGAGATTTTCCACATGATAAAATGAGGACAGAAAGAATTTTTGATGAAAAGTCAGAGCACACACACACCTTAAAGGTGCTCTTGGAAGAACACTCACTTGAACATGCAGGGAGTAAATGATTGACACTCTGTATAAGGGCTTTGAAAGTCAAGGCTTTGACGTGTCATTTGTTAGAAACCCTATTATAATAACTGACAGCCATACCCAACAGATGCACCATAGAGATGTTGTGCCAATTTCTTCCCTAAGAAACATTAAATATTGTGAATTTTAATATGAAATATTCGGCAGCGGAAACCAGTGCTGCTATTCTTGTTGACAAGGAAAGGACTCCGCATCATGCACACAATTCTAAAAGGTATAAAGGTTACAAGTGATGAAAATTATATCAAAGCGTTACAAGAGCTTTGCTAAGCCAGCTGATTTGAAAAGTGGACAGAATGAAAGATTTTAAAGCACAGAGGCTCCTTTTATGTATAAGAACTTCTGTTTGAGGGACAAACCTTGAAATCAGCATTTGCAATTTACATAAGACTACTCACTAATGCAAAACATCTTATGACACAAGATTAGGAGTGTCTGAGGAATGGACATATATAATATTTCCAATTGACTTCTTCAAATGAGATTTGCTTGTTATTTGAGTCAAGAAGGTGGCAGCCAAGAAAAAGTAGTTAATTTCTTTCCTACTTGCTGAGGTAAAAAGAATGACCATGGAGTAGAGATGAGACCAGAGTAAATTTTTATAAAGGAGAATTAGGACACTTTGGTCCCCCTTTATCAACGCTCCCATTTCTGAACTTCTGAAGTACCCTACCTCTGGGGTGCCCAACCTGCAAGATCTAATGCTTGATGATCTGCAGTGGAGTTAATGCAATGACAATAATAATAGGAATAAAGTGCACAACCAATGTAATGCACTTGAATCATCCCCAAACCATCTCCTGACCCCAATCCATGGGAACATTTTCTTCCATGAAACCCTGGTGCCACTGCCCTGTATATATACTATTTGCATTGCTTTGAAAGGAAAGGGCTTGATTTCAATCCCAAAGAAAGGCAATGCCAAAGAATGCTCAAACTCATCTCACACGCTAGTAAAGTAATGCTTAATATTCTCCAAGCCAGGCTTCAGCGATATGTGAACCATGAACTTCCAGATGTTTAAGCTGGTTTTAGAAAAGGCAGACGAACCAGAGATCAAATTGCCAACATCTGCTGGATCATGGAAAAAGCAAGAGAGTTCCAGAAAAACATCTATTTCTGCTTCATGGACTATGCCAAAGCCTTTGACTGTGTGGATCACAATAAATTGTGGAAAATTCTGAAAGAGATGGGAATACCAGACCACCAGACCTGCCTCTTGAGAAACCTATATGCAGGTCAGGAAGCAACAGTTAGAACTGGACATGGAACAACAGACTGGTTCCAAATAGGATAGGAGTACATCAAGGCTGTATATTGTCACCCTGCTTATTTAACTTCTATGCAGAGTACATCATGAGAAATGCTGGGCTGGAAGAAGCACAAGCTGGAATCAAGATTGCTGGGAGAAATATCAATAACCTCAGATATGCAGATGACACCACCCTTATGGCAGAAAGTGAAGAGGAACTAAAAAGCCTCTTGATGAAAGTGAAAGAGGAGAGTGAAAAAGTTTGCTTAAAGCTCAACATTCAGAAAACTAAGATCATGGCATCCGGTCCCACCACTTCATGGGAAATAGATGGAGAAACAGTGGAAACAGTGTCAGACTTTATTTTTTGGGGCTCCAAAATCACTGCAGATGGTGACTGCAGCCATGAAATTAAAAAACACTTACTCCTTGGAAGGAAAGTTATGAACAACCTAGACAGCATATT
>NW_011494804.1:901626-912132 GCF_000754665.1 Bison bison bison
AAAAAGCAGAGACATTACTTTGCCAACAAAGGTCCATCTAGTCAAGGCTATGGTTTTTCCAGTGGTCATGTATGGATGTGAGAGTTGGACTATAAAGAAATCTGAGTGCAGAAGAATTGATGCTTTTGAACTGTGGTATTGGAGAAGACTCTTGAGAGTCCCTTGGGCTTCAAAGAGATTCACCCAGTCCATCCTAAAGGAGATCAGTCCTGGGTGTTCATTGGAAGGATTGATATTGAAGCTGAAACTCCAATATTTTGGCCACCTGATGTGAAGAGCTGACTCATTTGAAAAGACCCTGATGGTGGGAAATATTGAAGGCAGGAGGAGAAGGGGATGACAGAGGATAAGATGGTTAGATGGCATCACCGACTCAAAGGACATGAGTTGGGTAAACTCTGGGAGTTGGTGATGGACAGGGAGGCCTGGCGTGCTGCAGTTCATGGGGTCGCAAAGAATCAGACACAACTGAGTGACTGAACTGAAGTGAACTGAGTCTATAAAGGGAACTAACCATTAGTCTTTCTGCTAAAGCGGGCAGAGCAAGAGTGCAGAGAAGGAGAGAAGATGGGTCAGAAAGGGGCTCTAATTGTCCACATATCATCGACGCAGAGGTTACGGTGAACCCATGAGAACACAAACTCGTCTTTCTCTTCCTGTCTCCATGTCCTCTACCTAGGGTGTCAAGAATAGCACTTGGTACCCTATAGTCATAGAAAATACTTGTGGAATAATTGAAAGCACCACTCTTTCCATAAACGGAGTCGCTGCCTTCCTCGGCATACTTCGGTGATACTTCCGTCCTTTCTGTCCATGTGGAAACTGAATCACATGGTAGCTGATTTTGTTCGGGACACTTGGGATAACATACCCTACTGGGCTTTGCCCCCTTCTTACTCATTCTTTCTTTCTAAAAGGCTTCTCCATCCCACTCTCGGTATGTGTACGGGAACATAAACTTAGTTTTAAATTAATTTCATTTTGCTAATGGGAATGCATAGAATGAGCATTTGGGAGGTCAGCCATTTCCATTTCGTAAGACCACAGTAATGCTAAAAGGCAGAAAAAATTCTCGCCTATCTGATATAGCAACTTAAACTGATACCATGGATACTGGGAGGAAAGGATTTCCTAATGATGATGGCTATCCTCTGATCTAATTGCAAAGCATTTTTAAATGCCTTGTTGTGGTTTTCACCTAATGGCTTATTGAAGCCATTATGCTCAGCATAAGCAGCCTGGATATTGGCACCTGGAATACAAGCCTAGGAGGCATGTCTGCTATTGATTAACTAATAATTAATTAATCCAGAGCCTGTGTTCCTTACCAAAGATCTATGTGTTTCAGGCTTGGATGGCATGTCTTTTTTGGGATGCGGGTGGGGTAGAATAGAAGAAGACAGATGATAAAAGTTTGAAAACATAAGATCAATGTTAAAAGTCACACTTTTCCCTGAAAAGCCTAAGGTATGTAAGCAGGAGCATAACCTCTTGGCTGTGACACTGTTAGAGGTGATTCTGAGAACTTCATTAGTAATCCTCCTGCTCCTCCCATCAGCATGTAACTTCCCGATGAGGGAACTACCTTACAATACCCCTAATTAATGCTAATTTATGCCTGTTTAGTGACCATAAAAATGTGTCACCCAGTTTTAATTGCTTGAGGAGGGTAGATAGATGAAAGTACTAAAGGATTAGTGTGTCATTTACTAAAGAGACCTTTAGGAACGATAAAGACCATCTGCCCTGTCAATCTTCATTCTCTGGAGACAACACTACACCTTCTGAGCCAATGATAAATAAAATTGTCTGCGGTAGAAATGAGGGTAAATGTTGCCCTTCTTCATTATTTGTGTCAAATCAGGATAGGTGGAACTTGCAGGAGAGACAGCTTGTTGCAAATGCTGACTGTTCATTTTAAAATTAACTTTTAGGGTAGCAAAGCATTTTTATAGGACAAAGGTGACATCTATTACCCACTTAGGTCTCAAGAGTATATTTTTCATAGGTTGTTAATTAAATAGTTCAGAAGGCAGTTTTTGAAATGTATCAGGTGAATTCTTTATTTATGTATGCCCCAGATTCCCAATATGCATGTACTTAAATGAGAATTTCATGTCAGTAGGTTTTGCAGACCGCAGCAATGCTATTTCTAGATATAGCCTAAACTTTCTTTTATATGTAACACTCTTGATTTCAGTAGCAACTGACTTCAATATATATAAAAAAATACACCTACTGTTCTAAGCTTCAAGAAGAGTTGGCAGTCAACAAAATGCATCTTTGATTCCGTGTGCCTAGTAAGGAGCCTGGCACATGCTACCGGCTCATTGAATATTTGCTTGAATGAGATGAATGAATGGATGGATGAATGATCTCAGTCATCTGCCAACGTGATTGCAACTCTTCCTAATAGTTCCTGACAGTGTGTCATTTCTATCTCCCAGCCTTCTCTAAATGGAGGAAGAAAAATCAATGAATATGTTCAAAGTAATGATAACGACATCCAAGTCTCTGGCACAGATTCCTGTTAGGTTACACCAGGTTAATAGCATAATTGCTAATACCGCTGGTGCTCCCGCCCCCAAACTCTTTAACTGGAAGAAGTCCAGGTGATTTTGGAAGCTCTTCAGGCTTTGTCTGTTCACAGGGATCCAGGAATCTCTCCACTCATGGGCTCGCAGCCCTAGACTCACAGGCAGAACTGTTCCTGAAGTGTTCATTTTGGTGCCCCCTGACACAACTGTTACCCGGAAAAGACCTGGGTTAGGAAAGGACTGGATGCTTCTTTCCATGTCTGCCCCCATCCAGGTGGACCACGGCCCCCACGGGAAAGCCTGTGAGTCCCTGTGATCTTGGGGTGTTGCTGGAGAGGCAGAGTGTGTGTCTGCTGATTCGCGAAACACTGCTCTAAAGCTAATGCTTCTGTGTACTGAGATCTGGTTAGTCTTGCAGCAGCTGGTCAGGGAAGAGAATTTCACAGATGCTCAACCAGGCATAGAGTCCCGGAGGAAGAAGCCAGAGGCCAGGGCAGAAACGGAACTATCTTCACTGATGAGGAGATCTGCAAAGAGTGATTCAGAGTGACATAGCATTAAAAACATCAGCTAAAAAGATTATGCCAACTATGAGCACACTTGTGTCAAAAATAATATATGTGTGTGCACATGTATGTATTTTATATTTATCTGTCTAATCTATTATCTATGTATATATGGCATTTATAAGAATGTGCAGCCAAATTATAAAAGAGTTATTTCTGGGTCCTAGAAATACATAATAAGGAAAATAGCCCCCTTTCTCACTCTGATAATCTTAATATTCAGAAAAACAAATAGTTTCAATGATGACAGGAGGAAACAAAAAAGATACTGAATTTCACTTTGTAGTTGCTTTGTATCATTTTAGAAACACCAAGATTTTATGAAATCAGTCATCTAATACTCATTTACATTCATGCTATTTCTAAACCTCTGCCCTAGTTTGGGAAACTTTAAAACCCTGAATCAGTGCCTGTATTAACCTACTGCTTGGAATAGCAAATCTCACGGACAACACCACTACCACAGGAATGCTTGTGAAAGGTGAAGGGCAAATTCTGCAATTTTCCCCGAGTCTCCAAAAACAAACGTCTCTTCCTTAAGTTCTTTGACAGCTGTTCATTTGTAAAATGTGCTCTCTTTTCTAAGCATTCAATTCTGGAAACAAACCGGCGCCATCAACCTTGTATAAGAAGCAGATTAGAACTATTTCCTCCTTATTTTAAGGAGCGTCTTTTTCCTTAAGAGTTGAAGTTATCAAATGGCACAATTTACCATCCGGAATTTTAAGGCCATTTAGCCCGTTGAATCGATTCCCATGTGACTCTAGCGCTGCATCAGAGAGATGACAGAAGGGAAAACAAAAAAGGAGAAATAAAACATGAGCGAGGTAGTCTCAAAAATAGCAAAAGAAAAGAAAACAAAGTGAAGATTTTCTTCCCCCTTTTAACCAAGCTCCCCTGGGAACAGTCTCTAATGCTCTGGAAGGTCTTAGGAAAGAAGAAAGGTTATCTTATTGGCATCAGGAATATTATCCAGGGGTTTTGATTACAGGAAAAGTGAAAAAGAAGCCCCAGTTCTCTGTCTGACTCAGGGTCACCTCTATCTGTGATGTCCCTTCTGACAGGACAGAAAGATAAACATATGGACTTCAAACTATTTTTATTAGTTAAGAATGCAAATAGTAGCAGGGACTGAAAGATAAATAAATAAACGGCATCCCTAATTGAGTAACAGGAATATTTAGAGGACATTTCACTAATGAGTCTTTTCCCATGAAAAACAGGTTTCGCCTATAAAAATTCACTTGTGTTCTCTATGCTTACCCTTATTCTTTTTCCAGCACAAGGTCAGTTTTATATAGACAGTATATGGTTTCTCATAAAAATGAAATGGCCCTTCTTCATACATGTAGGCTATAATTACAATACATCAAGATATGTGGCGGAGAACTTTAAGACATTGAAACACCGACCGCCAGTAACAACTCTAAGCAACCCATGGAGAGACTGACAACTCGAATTTCCAGGCTGCTGGCGTACAGAGATTACACTGAGATACGTGAGAAAATATGTGTAGTCCAGAGTGAGAGAGGATCTGAGCTGCGAAGCTAAGATATCCAGGGAGCTTTCAGTTATTTAGACAGAAGCCACATTCAGAGAAATTGTTTATGATGCTTAAAGAGTTATTTAGGTGCTTGCTGCCTCGCGATAACATTGGTTATCACCTGGAGTTATTAAGGCTATTTTGATGGAATAATATCACAAAGTGGTGATGAGCACTAAAGATATTTTATTTATGATTTCGAATACTCTGAAATGTGTGTTTTGGCTTGCTTGGGATGAAAGGAAACACCACTAAGTATGGGATGCTGGGGAAATTCAGTCTGAGATATGGACACTTAAGAAAAAGAAACTGAAAGGATATGTTTCAAGTACAAGGGTGAAGTAGGTTATTGGTGTATAAACACGGGTTTTCAGCTAGTCATACAGATCATTCTTTATGGAGTGAAGATGACTAGAGGAAAATTAGGAAACGGTTCAATAGAAAACCTTAATTGATTAGATTGCCAAAGGCAGACAACTGGACAATTAGATACATGCTATTGCAAACAAAATAAGTTTAAATCATGCATCACTGGTAGGCATTAGTAAGTAAAATGGTTAATGGCTGAAAGCCTATTGTGAAGGGACTTTTACATGGTTTGCTATTCTGTAGTCTCTGTTTCATACGCACACACACACACAAATCAAAATTAATTACCATCTTGTACATTAAGTTATTGTTTTGGGGAATAGGGAATGTTATCTCCGGAAAATTAAACAAAAAAAAGAAGAGAAAGAGAAAGCAATAAATCCTAGGGATGCATAAAAGCCTCTATCATAGAGACTTGTCTAAATAAAAGTTTGGAAGATCTGAGAAAGTTCATTTTGTGTTATCATAATCATTTCTACTCTTGATCATGCACATAGAAGTGTGGGCTAGTTCAAAATGTTTCCACTTCTTTTCATTATATTTTAGCATATACTCTGTGTTTACAAATGAAAAAAAAAAAAAAAAGAAAGACAAAAAACCTGATGTTCAATACTAGACTTCAACAGCATGTAACACTAAACTGAGAAGGAGCATGGAAAGTATTTATTTTTTATTGCCAAATCTTTCTGAAACTTTATGTAAGAAAACAGTCGCTCAAATTACAATCAAACAAGAGCTAAGAACACTTGCTTCATTTCTTTCTCTAGCTTTTCCTGGGAAAGGCATTGCTGCTATTGCTAAGTCACTTCAGTCGTGTCCGACTCTGTGTGACCCCATAGACGGCAGCCCACCAGGCTTCCCCGTCCCTGGGATTCTCCAGGCAAGAACACTGGAGTGGGTTGCCATTTCCTTCTCCAATGCATGAAAGTGAAAAGTGAAAGTGAAGTCACTCAGTCGTGTCTGACCCTCAGCGACCCCATGGACTGCAGCCTTCTAGGCTCCTCCATCCATGGGATTTTCCAGGCAAGAGTACTGGAGTGGGGTGCCATTGCCTTCTCAGGGGAAAGGCATAAAATGGCCAAATTTTAAAGTTGCTCTCCCACTAAGAAATAGGCAAGTAAGAGTAAAAAGGAAAGGTGGCAGAGTGAACAATGATTTAGGCAGAATAGACGATATTACTGTCAACCCAAAAATGTCTTTCTGAACACCTACTAATTACCAGCAACAAAAGAGATACAGTGAAGAAACACTGTCTTTGTTCTCAAGAAAATGAAAATACTGGAAAAGGAACAAGAAAAGTCTATAAATCATAGGGAAAAGAAAATAAAGTAAGCTTAACAAATAGGTTCAGATAACAAATCAGGAATGTGCCTTGCAAGATAAAGTTTCACCAGGTAGAGTCAGAGAGAATAGAATTATGGCCACAAGGATAGTACAGTTTGCAGGAAGCACCAGAAATGAATGGGTAAGAGTTAGAAATCCAGTTGACTAAAGCATTGGAATACACACACACACACACACACACACACACAGAAAGAGAGAAAACCTCTGAAAACTCGTACAGAAGACTTGGTCATACACGATGCACATAGTAAAAATGTTTTGTTTTTCTCATGATTCTCTGGCTGGTTCTTTGCAGTTTTCTTAGTGGGGCTGTTACTTTTTTTGATGTTCCTCAGGGTTACATCTTTGACCTAATATTTAAGACATTCACATGGACTAATTCATAAGGACTAAACTCTTACATGGGCTTCCCGGTTGGTGCTAGTGGTAAAGAACCCACCTGCCAATGCAGGAGACATAAGAGACTCAGCTTTGAACCCTGGCTTAGGAAGATCCCCTGGAGGAGGGCCTGGCAACCCACTCCAGTATTCTTGCCTGGAAAATCCCATGGACAGAGGAGCCTGACAGGCTACAGTCCATGGGGTCACAAAGAGTTGGACACGACTGAAGTGACTTAGCAGCATCAGGAAACTCTTTTACATATCACACCAAAGATCAATGACACCCTGATGACGTTTAAATATGTTTCACCATCTTGAAAGCTCAGCTCCCTCTCCTACACTCCAGATCCATATTTCCAACTATGTCATAGGATATTCATCTTGAATATCCCTAAAGTACCTCAAAATTAAGATGTTGCTGTTAGCTTCTTCCCTACATTATAGCAATTATTCAGTCATTGTCCTGTTGTGAAAGTAGTTTCTGTACTAAGCACTGAAGAAAACAAGCTGCTAAAAGAGTAAGCAGCCTGGGACCAGTTTGTGAACCTTGCAATTCCCTCCTATTCTCACAGGGGATTAAATAAGTAGCCATCTGCCAAAGGGACTTCCCAGGTGGTTTAGTGGTAAAGAATCCTCCTGCCAATGCAGGAGACACAGGTTCAATCCCTGGGTTGGGAAGATACCCTGGAGGAGGAAGTGGCAGCCCACTCCAATATTCTTGCCTGGAAAACTCCATGGACTGAGAACCCTGGCAATTTACAGTTCATGGGGTCACAAAAGGGTCAGGCATGACCCAAGGGCAGCTCACCCAAGGGCAGCTCTTTTGTATCCTGGGCTGTAGTCTAAGAGGGAGACAGGGGCAAAGAGCTGAGCAGGTAGCAAAAAATATTGACCAGATTATTTAGTTAATTTCCCAGGAAATGAAATTTGACATGTGAGAAGACTATTAGAGTATGAAGCAAGTGACAATGTGAGCAGAAATAGAAAAGGCAATAAGAGAGGCAATGAAAGGCGGGTGACTGAGTTGCATTAAGGTGATGCGTTGGGAGTCGAGATAAAGCAATACTTATGGTTCACCCTTACATTTCTAGTTCTCTTTATAATATTTAATATTTAAGTACCATGCACAAACATGATAACAAATACCATATTTAAAAGTAATATAATGTAGCTTTTATTTAATAATATATAAAAAGGAGGGATTTCCGGTGACACCAGTGGTAAAGAATCTGCCTGCCAATGCAGGAGATGGAAGAAATGTGGGTTTGATCCCTGGGTCGGAAAGATCCCCTGGAGTAGGAAATGGCAACCCACTCCAGTATTCTTGTCTAGAAAATTCCATGGACAGAGGAGCCTGGCCATAGGGCCACAAAGAGTGAGACATGACTGAGTACACACAATGATTCATTTGTGAATATATAACATACACAAAAAGGTGTATATTGCTTTCATCTCATTTTCTATGTATTCCCAAGTAGAGAATCTAGGGTTATTAGTAATAAATAAAAGTGAAATACTGTGAAATAAATTGAAATAGTGTTACAAATTCCACACCACAGGATTATTTTCTCTGGTAAACTGAAAGCTTCCTGACTAATCCCTATATTGCAATGCCTTACCCATTTGGTTTACTTTCTTATCTAGATAACTTCATCTATTTACAACATTTTCAGCTTAGTTGGTCAGCAAGTTTCAATTGTATTAATTTCCCAAAATGAATGGCTGAATTTATTTTACAATTTGCTGAAATGATTTCATATTTACTTTTTATTTATTTGTTAATCTCTTACAAATTTTTCAGTAATCATACTTGTCAGTCATTTTACTAAGTATTTGCCCCTCCTACATACACTAGGAGAAGGAAATGGCAACCCATTCCAGTGTTCTTGCCTGGAAAGTTCCATGGACAGAGAAGTTTGATGGGTCCATAGGGTCTCAAAGAGTTGGACACTACAGAGCACTGTCCACACCCACATACACACACACACAGATACACCCCACGGCTTCCTATTTCTATTGCTGGTTTGATTAGACAGTTGTTTATAAAATATTATTTGGGGATACCTATATAGTATATGATATGATTACATAATTTTAATTTCTCTCTAATGTATAGTACTATAGTAGATTTCTCTTAGGCCACTGGCTCTTTGATATTAAGTACATTTCTGAAGTTAACCTTCTTGTCTGCAATTATTTCCTGTCTAAAATTTGCAGCATAAATTTTCCCTTGAGTTTCAATTTCCTCACCTATGAACTGAGTCCATAAGACTAGCCAACTTTAGGATCTCTCCATATCTAATGTTAGTTATTTGACTCATATAAGAGAGTTGTCTACATCTAGTACACCAAGGCTACATAATTACCCTATTCTCCTGGCTTGTCATATCACATTTGCAATGTCACTGATGTTAAATATTGAAGCACCTTGTGTAAATAACATAGTACTGTGACCTACAGCATATGCAAAAGAATCTTTTGTTAACAGTATTTCAGGTTTTTTCTTCTTACTGATGTATGTAATATTGAAGGAGATGCATGTAAGAAACAGCAGTTAGAAAAGTGCAGAGGCATGGACGTTGCTTTGACCTAATAATGATGCCCCTTATGAAAATGTAATAAATATGTACTGATCTTATTTTTATTGGATTTTCATCTATTCCCGATTGAAGAGTATTTTCATCTATTCTTGATTGAAAAGCAAATCGTGTCATTTTCTGGCAACGATTGCCCTCTTGAATGATTTATTTTGCAGAAAGAATTGTACGCTCTCTGTGGATATTTGTTATGTTTTTCTTTATGCACCATTATTAAGTAGCAGATTTATGCTGGATGAAATGTCATTATTTATTGGAGAATGATGCTGCAACTGCATGAGGTTGTTGGTAATATCCAGAATCCAACTGAAGAAAAACTAACTCAAGTCTTCATTTTCCATTAACATGGTAAAAAGGCTTTTAGATTCATTTAGAAGCTTATTGCACTGCCAGTCTTTACCAGTTTTATTCCCCTTTCATTATCCAAAATAATGTATTTTTCATTTATGGTAGATTTATTAATTTAATCTTATCGTTAGGCAGTGAAATGACATGTTTCAATTTCTTCTTTATAATAATCACTCTGCTGGATTATAGGATGAGACTAGAATGAGGAAGAATGGGAGAGAAACAATGAGAGGGAGAGAAAGAGCCAGAATGAGAGACAGAAGGAGTCATCTGTGTTAGAGGTGAAATGTGATGGTAACCTGATTCGGGGAAATTAAATGGGGTAGAAAGATTTAAATGAATATTTAGGTGATACATCAGTAGAGTAGAGGGAGAACAAACTGAAGGTAATTCTGGGTTTCTCTCTTTAAGTAACTGGGTGGATTGTTGTTGTTTAGTCGCTCAGTCGTGTTCAACTCTGTGACCCCATGGACTGCAGCACACCAGGCTTCCAGGTCCGTAACCATCTCCAAGAGCTTGATCAAACTCATGTCCATTGAGTCAGTGATGCCACCCAACAACCCCGTTCTTTTCCATGCCCTTCTCCTTTTGACTTCGATCTTTCCCATCATCAGGGTTTTTTCTAATGAGTTGGCTCTTCACATCAGGCGGACAAAGTATTGGAGCTTCAGCTTCAGCATCAGTCCTTCCAATGAATATTCAAGACTGATTTCCTTTAGGATTGAATGCTTTGATCTCCTTGCCATCCAAGGGACTCTCAAGAATCTTCTCCCAACACCACAGTTCAAAAGCATCCATTCTCCATCACTCAGCTTTCTTTAT
>NW_011494804.1:912232-938268 GCF_000754665.1 Bison bison bison
TCTTTACGGCCCAACTCTCATCTATATAGGACTGGAAAAACCATACCTTTGACTATATGTTGGCAAAGTAATATCTCTGCTTTTTAATTTGCTGTATAGGTTGGTCATAGCTTTTCTTCCAAGAAGCAAGCGTCTGAATTCATGACTGCAGTCACCACCACCAGCAATTTTGGAGGCCAAGAAAATAAAGTCTGCCACTGTTTCCATTGTTTCTCATCTATTTGTCATGAAGTGATGGGACCGGATGCCATATCTTTGTTTTTTGAATAATGAGTTTTAAGCCAGTTTTTAAGCCGGTTTTCTTCACACTCCTCTTTACCTTCATCAAGAAGCTCTTTGGTTCCTCTTCACTTTCTGGTGAAGGTGTGGTTTCACTTAAGGGTGGTGTCATCTGCATATCTGAGGTTATTGATACTTCTGGCAATCTTGATTTTAACTTGTGCTTCATCCAGCTTGGCATTTCACATGATGTACTATACATATAAGTTAAATAAGCAGGGTGACAATGCACAGCCTTGATGTACTCCTTTCCTAATTTGGAACCAGGCCATTGTTCCAGGTATAGTTCTAACTGTTGCTTCTTGACCTGCATATAAATTTTTCAGGAGGCAGATAAGCTGGTCTGGTATTTCCAGCTTTTTAAGAATTTAAGAAACGAATCACCAGTCCAGGTTTGATGCAGGATACAGGATGCTTGGGGCTGGTGCACTGGGATGACCCAGAGGGATGGTATGGGGAGGGAGGTGGGAGGGGGGTTCAGGATTGGGAACATGTATACACCCGTGGTGGATTCATGTTGATGTATGGCAAAATCAATACAATATTGTAAAGTAATTAGCCTCTAATTAAAATAAATAAATTTAATTAAAAAAAAAAGAATTTTTCACAGTTTTTTGTGATCTACACAGTCAAAGCCTTTTGTGTAGTCAATGAAGCAGATGTAGATTTTTTTTCTGTAATTCTCCTGCTTTTTCTATGATCCAAAGGATGTTGGCAATATCTGTTGCCAACAAACATATCTCTGGTTCCTCTGTCTTTTTTAAATCCAGCTTGAACATCTGGAAGTTCTTGGTTCATGTATTGCTGAAGCCTAGTTGGAGAATTTTGAACATTACTTCGCTAGCGTGTGAGATGAGTGCAATTGTGCAGTAGTTTGAACATCCTCTGGCACTGCCTTTCTTTGTGATTGGAATGAAAATTAACTAACATTTTAACTGTCCTGTGGCCACTTCTGAGTTTCCAAATTGGCTGACATATTAAGTGCAGCACTTTACCAGCATCATCTTTTAGGATTTGAAATAGGTTAGCTGGAATTGCATCACCTCCTCTAGCTTTGTAGAGATGCTTCCTAAGGCCCACTTGACTTCACACTCCAGGGTGTCTGGCTCTAGGTGAGTGATCACACCAACGTGGTTTTCTGGGTCATTAAGATCGCTCATGTACAGTTCTTCTGTGTATTCTTACCACTTCTTCTTAATATCTTCTGTTTCTGTTAGGTTCAACCATTTCTGTCCTTTATTGAGCCCATCTTTGCATGAAATGTTCCCTTGGTATCTCTAATTTTCTTGAAGATATCTCTAGTCTTTCCTATTTTATTTTTTCCCCTCTATTTCTTTGCATTCATCACTTAGGAAATCTTTCTTATGTCTCCTTGCTATTCTTTGGAACTCTGTATTCAGATGAATATATCTTTCCTTTTCTCCTTTGCCTGTAGCTTCTTTTCTTTTCTCAGCTATTTGTAAGGCATTCCCAGACAAACTTTTTGCATTTCTTTTTCTTGGGGATGGTTTTGATCCCTGCCTCCTGTACAATGTTACAGACCTCCATCAGGCACTCTATCAGATCTAACTCCTTGAATCTATTTGTCACTTCCACTGTATAGTCATAAGGGATTTGATTTAGGTCATACCTGAATGATCTAGTGATTTTCCCTTCTTTCTTCAATTTAAGACTGAATTTGGCATTAAGGAGTTCATGATCTGAGTCACAGTCAGCTCTCAGTCTTGTTTTTGCTGACTATGTAGAGCTTCTCCATCTTTGGCTGCAAAGAATATAATGAGTCTGGTTTCAGTCTTGATCATCTGCTGATGTCCATGTGTAGAGTCATCTCTTGTGTTGTTGGAAGAGGGTGTTTACTATGACCAGTGTGTTCTCTTGGCAAAACTCTTTTAGCCTTGGCCCTGCCTCCTTTTGTACTCCAAGGCCAAACTTGCCTGTTACTTAGGTATCTCTTGACTTCCTACTTTTGCATTCCAGTCCCCTATAGTGGAAAGGGGACTTTTCATCTTTTTTTTTTTTTTGGTATTAGTTCTAGAAGGTCTTGTAGGTCTTCATAGAACCATTCAACTTCAGCTTCTTCAGCATTAATTGTTGGGCATAGACTTGGATTACTGTGATGTTTAGTGGTTTGCCTTGGAAACAAACAAAGATCATTCTGTCATTTTTGAGATTGTACCCAAGTACTGGATTTTGGTAAAGAATCATTTCTGCATGTTGGTAAAGCTGGTAAAGAATCTGCCTGCAATGCAGGAGACCTGGGTTTGATCCTTGTATTGGGAAGATCCCCTGGAGAAGGGAAAGGCTACCCATTCCAGTATTCTGACCTACAGAATTCCATGGACTATATAGTCCATGGCGGGTCACAAAGAGTTGGACATGACTGAGAAACTTTTACTCATTGCATTTTGGACTCTTTTGTTGACTATGAGGGCTATTCCATTTCTTCTAACTGGGTGGATGGTGGTGGTGTTTATTCAAATTGTCTGTCAGAGGAGGAGTAAATGATTATAGTTTTAGTATAATGCAAAGCGTTTGAATGAGAATACAATGGGTTTTTTATACTTCCTAAGTTTGAAGTTCCAATCAGATAAAATGTAGGCATGAAATTTGGATCTGGAGGTAGCCACCCCAGGACTGCCCCTCATGATTTCTGCCTCCTGGGATCCATACCCTTTTGCAACCTCCTCCCACATTCTATCAACATTGGTCTGTGTGACCAACAGAACATGAAAGAAAATCATTACGTGTCTCTTCTGTGCTTAGATCATAAAAAGTATCATGGCTTCTCTTGTTGTTCTGTCTTGGGTGACTCACACTGCAAGAAATCAGTAGCCATGTTTTAAGGACCCTCAGGCAATGCTGAAGACAGGTCCACAAGACAAGGACCTGAGGACTTCTGAAAACAGCCACGTGAGCCATCCTGGAATCAGATCATCAGTCCCTGTCAAGTCCTCAGATAACTGAAATCCCATCCATAGATATCTAATACGTTGAGACACTTGGAACCATAACATCCAGTTAAGCTGCTTCCAGATTCCTGACCCTCAGATACTGTGTGAGCATAAAAATTCTTGGTGCTTTATACTGTCAAGTTTGGGGTACTTTGTCATGCAACAATAGATAACTGGCCTCAAATGGAGAACTTAACCATAAATAAAGATAAAAACCACTGGCATCAATTTCATGGTTTTGGATGAGTTTTGCTTCAATATTGTGTATAAGAAGGAGACAATGAAAGGAGAGAATCAGTACAACAATATTTAAAGGTCAGGAATCAGGGAGAAAATAGTCCAAAAGACTGTAAGCAGTGGCTAGAAAGGCATAAGGGGAAAAAAGGTAATGCCACGTATGCCACGACAAGAGAATATTTTGAGAAAGAAGATAGAAGAATGGGTCACGAAACTGACATATTCTGCTCAAAGGTCAAGTCAAAGAAGGACAAATATAGGGACAGTCCAGAAGTCAACTGTATTGAAAGCAGTTTCAGGGACGAATTAAAAATGGAAACAAAAGGTAAGTTGAAACTTGACCTTGGATTGTTCTGAGGGCAAATGTCTAGTATGATCGCTACCACGATTCAATGCTCAACTTCAGTATAGCAGCCAATTTTAACTTTGGAAGAGAACTAAACGTGGTCTCATGCGCAGTGTATCAGTCACTTATACCAGAAGCATAATCTAGGTCCTCAGATTTCCAGTGGGAAAGATCTGCCAACTTTGAGCTCAAGCCAAAGAACCAACACATGCATGAGGGTAACATTACCACGAGTGAACATCAAGAGAAGAAAACTGGTTACGACTGTCAAGAAATTCAGATACTGACACTTTAGAAAGGAATATAAATGAATATATTTAAAAGAATGAAAATGAAAATATGAGCTAACAAAGTGACCAAATACTAGAAGTCTAGAAATGAATAGGCAGAATTAAAAGAGAGCAAAACAGACCTCAAAACATAAAATTGTTCACATTAAAATATTCAATGGATAGAATAAATAGCAGTTTAGATATGGGTAATGAAAGAATTAGTTAATTGGTATAGGCTGTTTAGTGAAATATTGAAGATAGAGAACAATGACAAAAACAAAATGCTGCAACTAGAGCAGGTTAAAAGAAATCTGGTTCTCTAGGGACTTCCCTGGCTGTCCAGTACTTAAGACTCCACACTCCTAGTGCAGGGGGCACAGGCTTGATCCCTAGTCTGGGACCTAAGATGCTGCAGCTAGCCCGAGTGCCACAGCTATTGAGCCCACACACTGCAACTAGAAAAGCCCAGCAGCTAGCATAGGGGAAAAGGAAAAAAAAAAGTGACCTTAAATATATTCCAGCAAAAAAAAAAAAGTGTGGAGAATAGAAAACGGTCAGTGAAACAGTTTAGGTTAGATTAGACTAATTGCGTGTGTGTGCACGCATGTGCGCTTAGGTACTGAGTCTCGGTCGTGTCTGACTCTCTGTGACCCTTTGGACTGTAATCTGCCAGGCTCCTCTGTCCATGGGGTTTTTTAAGCAAGAATACTGGAGTGGGTTGCCATTCCCTTCTCCAGGGCCTTTTCCTCCTGTGTTTCCTGCATTGCAGTTGGATTCTTTACCCACTGAGCCACTGGGGAAACCCTAGACTAATCTAAATGAAAATATATACGACAAGGGTGACTTTGCAGATCACTTGGGACAATTCCATAGGTGATACCGGAACAAATTATATTCACACGGGGAAAAATAAAATTCTATTACTACCTCAAACTATACAAGATACAGTCAACAAAATCTTATGGAGCAATTACCATGAGCCAGGCACCACATTTATTATTAAGCTTTTGGCGGGGATAGGTACAATATATCCTTTCATAAATATATTATACCCATGTCTTCCTGGCTCTCTCTTGTCCTATTTGGATTATTGAACCATCCTTCTAGATGAGATTTCTCTTTCCAGGGTGGCTTTAATCTTCACACTCCTTCCAAAATAATCTTTCTATAATGTAAATCTGATTATGTGCTTCCTGCTTTAATGACTTTTGCACTCTTTAGAATAAAACAAACACTCCATGGTATGGTATGCCAAGAGCTTTCTCATCTCTGCTGATCCCCCAGCTTCTGGATGTGCCATTAAAATGTGTAGGTAAATGTCTTGAGTATTCTACTATTTTTGGCTCCCTGAACCGGTGTTCTCATATTTTCTCATCCCACTTTGCATTTGTCTAGGTCACTTCTGCCCTGTCAAGAAATGTAAAGCCACATCTAGCTTGGTCCTCCCGCAAAAATTTCTCATCTTCTTTAGATTCAGAGGAAGCCTTGTCTCTTCTGTGAAATCAGCAGGGATTTCTTTTTCTCACTTTCTGTACAGCTTTCTGTTACAGCACTTAAAACCTGAATCTACAGGATTTGCTTACCTGTATGTCTCCCCACTAAAACATAAGCTCATTGAAGACGGGAAGCTTTATACCTTACAAATGTTTAGGACAATCCTGACACGTGTTTAGATAAAGTTAAATAACAAAAAGCACCAAAAACAAACACTTAGGTGTTAATTGATTCTGCTTGAAATTATTCTACATCATGGGCTTTCCAGGTGGCGCTAGTGGTAAAGAATCTGCTTACCAATGCAGGAGACTCAAGAGATGCAAGTTGGGAAGATCCCCTGGAGTAGGGAATGGCAACCCACTCCAGTATTCTTGCTGGAAAATTCCATGGACAGAGAAGCCTGGTGGGCTAAAATCCACAGGTCCTCAAAGAGTGGGACATGACTGAGTGACTGAGCAGAGACAGGTGAGGTGACAGATTGCCATTCTCGATTTGTTCCATAATATCATATTAGAGAAAACTACTGGAACTTAAAAGTCCAAAATAACAGAATAGGAATATGAAAGCAACGATCATAACAACTATCGTTGACTCTGATTTTGGTCACATGGTTGGCTTTGGTCAGCAGATATTAGCAAAGTGGCCTCAAGCAAGGACATGAAATGTGTTGGAATGGCAGGTGTTGCCTTGTACTTATTCTGTGACTATTAGAAGAAAATATCCTGGCTCTCCCATAGTGTTCTTTTTTTTTTAGCTTGTATTTGTCCTTTGAAAATGCAAGTGCATACGTAATCATTCCTTGCAGGTAATAGGATTCTGATTAAAAGGCTCTATTGAACTGTGACTTATCTCTGTACTTGAAATTTGCAAATGCTAATGAACTTACATATTTTTCTTGTGTGCCTCACAGACATCCAGTTCACTTTGTTCCCACCTGATTTCCAGAAAAACAACAGTCTCATCCCATTGTCCCAATGTAGGGCTTATTTACTCAGCCAAAAATGTTCACCTCTGGCAGCCACATAAATCCCAAACCCAAGCTACGCCAATCAAGATCTTAACAGAGTCTCAGACTATGCCCCTGAGACTCGCACCAGATTTGCGTTTTTATTGAGCATGGTTCCACAGAAGCCATTTGAATCGGTCTGTAAAAAAAATTGAAAAAGTTTGTCTGACTCACAGGTGCAACATAAAGAAAAAGACAGCCTTGAGTGAAAAAAATGAGGTCACAGCAAGGAGTGTGTGAAAGGAGTCTACCTGAGTTACTCAAAAATCTCAAGCATCATAAAAAGTAAATCAAAGGGCCATAACAGGATTTTTGGAGACATCAGTGCTTCGGCAACTTGGCAGCTCAGTTGATTAGAGTGATAATGAGGCCATGCTTTAGGGTCCTGAGTGAAGCACTTACTTTGGCTGTGATCCAAGGCCACGGACTTCACCCCAATCCGAAGCAGGAGCCGTGAAACATTTGCTGTCAGTTACAAGGGGACCTGGCTGAAACAGGTTTGATGGAGCAGTTCTAATCCATCACTGCTCACTGAAAAAGCAGGTCAAGGTACAGGTTCTATTGATGGCATGTGTGAGAGCTTGAGTAGACTCATCTCAGGAAAGAAATACAATGTAGTAAAGCTGAGAGATTTATCAGTTGTCTGTTTTTCCTTGTGTTCTTTGTCAACGTTTTTTCATTTCATAATGTGTCAGCCGAGAATGGGCAAAAGGTTTTTTATGGTGGTGGGTTACTTAGCTTCCTTAATTCAGGTCAGATGAGTCTTGAGTCTGACTAGCTCACAAGAAGAAAATAATTCTTTTTAATATAAAATAAGTACCCATTCTTGGAAAAAATTCTACCAACGCTGTTGTAACCATATTTGAGAGGGCTAGCTGAATAAAAACACATTATGTGGAAAAAGCACAGAGAAGTCATTTTTTAAATTTAGTTCATTAAAGCTGCATTTTCTTAAAAGTATTGATATTTCACTGTAGCTTTGTAATGAAGCTGCCTAATGAAGGTGGACATTCATATTTCTATGCAAGATCTCAAAATGGTTGTTTATTAAAAAATGCTTTTTAATGAGAAATGTGAATAAATAGATTTTATTTCATATATAAATTAAATATTTATATGCAAATTCTAAGTATTCCTGTACTTTGCTAATTCTATACATAATCCCACAAATAAACTATTACCTGGGCAAAATATAATCTATTGTTCTAATAAATGGGTTACCACTAAATGTGAAGTAAAACATGATATAAACAGGTAATATCACTTGGTAACTTTTGAGAACATTCATTTTTTCTTATAAAACCAGCAGTGCTATGACTCAGACCTTAGTGAATTTATGCCACATGCTCATGATTTCATACAAAACTTTTTAAAAGATATTGAAGAAAACAGTATTACAGAAACAGAGAGAGAGAGAAAGACAGAAATTGGAGAAATTGTAAGATTTTAACAGGTGTAGAGACATTACTTTGCCAACAAAGGTCCGTTTAGTCAAAGCTATGGTTTTTCCTGTGATCATGTATGGATGTGAGAGTTGGACTGTGAAGAAGGCTGAGCACCGAAGAATTGATGCTTTTGAACTGTGGTGTTGGAGAAGACTCTTGAGAGTCCCTTGGACTGCAAGGAGATCTGACCAGTCCATTCTAAAGGAGATCAGCCCTGATATTTCTTTGGAAGGAATGATGCTAAAGCTGAAACTCCAGTCCCTTGGCCACCTCATGCGAAGAGTTGACTCATTGGAAAAGACTGTGATGTTGGGAGGGATTGGGGGCAGGGGGAGAAGGGGACAACAGAGGATGAGATGGCTGGATGGCATCACTGACTCGATGGACGTGAGTCTGAGTGAACGCTGGGAGTTGGTGATGGACAGGAAGGCCTGGTGTGCTGCGATTCATGGGCTCGCAAAGAGTCGGACACGACTGAGTGACTGAACTGAACTGAACTGAAGGATAAAAAACTCAAATTGTTTTCTCAACAGTCTTGCTTCAAAGTGGTATGGGCCTGACAAACACCCAAATCTTTAATGAAACCCTAAACCAAGGGAATATACACTCACTTTGAAACATTCAATGAGCAAAATTCCCCTGAAGAAAGATGATCATCTAGGAGGGAAATACAATTGATATAAATTAGCATTATCATAATTATGAGTAGTAACAAAATAAAAAAAAAATATTAACACATTATGAATCAGGAGATGAAGATGAATTCTAGAATAATATAGAAACAAATAATGGTTATCAAAGATTGAATAAGCATCATTATGAGCAACAAATATCTCAGGCACTTGAAAAAATGTTTTGCCAAATCCCTAATGGGCATATGTAGGTCAAACAGACCTGTATCAGGAGAATATATAGTAGGTAAATATTAGAAACACATTTATGTGTCATAGGCAGGATTTACCTTCTTCTTTACTATCCTAAGATGTTTGATTTTAATGAGAGCAAAGTGATAACAAAGTAACACATTAGTCAAGAAACATTTTCATCATTAGAAAATAACTTCCATGGACTAGTGTAGACATTTAATAAATATTGGTTAGGAAATATATGACATATTGGCCTGAAAAAGACAGTTGATTTTTAAAAAAAAAAAGCCATTAAACGTAGAAAATACATTCAGTTTTTATTCAATATAAAGGCAAAAAATGATCAAGGAGATTGAATAACAAAATTGTCTAGGTAATTATGTCCCTAGATAGATAAATTATATGGAAATAAAGTAACCAAAATAAATTACCTTAATTAATAACACATTCCATACAATTATAGAAAGAGAATTAAAGCTAGACTAAGGAAAGTAAAGTAGTTTACCAATCAAAAAACTGTAATAGTAGACTTCTAATGGTAAAACACATTCATAGGGTACTTAAACCTCCAAATAAAAAGAATTGGGAATTCTAGAAAAGTGTACTTGAAGTTAGAGACATAATAATAGAAATACAGAACAACTGCATAAAGGGAAAATACGTAAAGGGGGAATTACAGTGTCATTTTCTATGCATATTTAATATAAACATTTTACTAACGTTTTAACAATAGATTTTCATGAGAATATAAGACCAGTTCATTAAAAATTCTATGAAAGACTTGAAAAGGTATAACTTTCTATTTTAAAATATCTATTATTTACATCTAGTTAATAGACAAGAGCATTGAGATGAAAAAGAGAAGAATAAAAAGGAATAATTTGGAGGTTGTTCTCCTTTCTTTTTGTTCCATGAGGCCAAGCAATGACTTGGGCAGACTTTTTCATCATCCTCATGTTATTTTTTTTTTTCAGTTCTATACAAACAGGCATGATATCTTAACCTTCTTCGTAGGAGTTTTGTATAGAGAAAGTGGGGAGCATTATTTATTATAGTAGTTTTTAAAGTTTCAAGGTCACAGGAGGGCTGTTGGTTTCCAGCAACACTGCCTGCCTCCCCTCTCAAAATATCCCCCAAATGCTGCTTTCCCAAAGGGGGACTCAAAATCTCAGAGAGGGTCATGAACCTAGCCTTACATTCCTCAGTCAGAATGAGCCCCTCATAAGCAGAGTCGAAAATTATTCTGGAAGGATAATAATTGAAGTCAGGATCAGAGATCTTGTGCACTGAGATACCCTTTAATGAGTCCAGAGAGAATGATTCAAACCAGACAGGTGCTGCTAAAAACAGGTGTGCAAGAGAAGGTACCTATTCAGCAGTTTTAGGACTAAAAAAACCAATCTGCTTGGAGCTATCATAGCAACATTTTTAGAATAACCTATCTATACAAATTCAGAAAACCAAATTGTTTGGCTTCATTATTCATGATTTCTCTGCAAATCCAATAAAAGCAACCACTTTACTTTATTTTAGACTTTATAGTTCTCCTGCTCCCTCTGTCCTTTTGGAGAATATTAAAACACGATTCACCCTCCTTCAATTTGTTGGAGATGAGACGGGATAGAAATGCCACGGAGCTGACAGGGCATACTTTAAATTAAGTTTCCCAAATAAGAATTCAATCTAGTTTCAATAAAAGAGTTATTAGCCGTTGTTAATTAGGAAAAGCAGGCCTGAAACTGGGATACTTTCATCAGCTCCCAAATGCAAGGCCTGATCATTAGTCACTGATGGTATCAGGGCTTGTCTTTCAAGGGCTATGATGCCGAGGTTCACCAAACACATCTCAGGGGAAAGGAGAGAGTTGAAATGCATGGTTCTGGGGATATTCCTCAGATCTCAATTCGACTTGATTTGCAAAGTCTTTATCTTCATGTCAATACACAAGAGAATTTCTAAATTTGCTAAAATTTTTAGCAGTCGCTAAATAAGGCCAACCAGCACAATTCACTGCTGATGAAATATACCACTTCTTCACCACTCAAGAAAGAAAGCTGTATATACTAAGTACATCCAGGTACCTTAGCAGGCTAGGAAATTTGCAACGAATTAATTTTTTCCATCCAATCTGCTTGATATCCAATAAAAGGAGTTTTAGTCTTTATTTGTCAGATTACAAAATTAATGGCAGACTGAAGCATAAATGGGGTCATGTGACCACATGTAAGCCACATTTTCTTACCCACCATATATGCCTGTCAAAGACAAATAACAAAAACGAATGTATCTCATCACTGAACATTTCGAACGATAGCTGTAATCCATGTCTCATATACCTTAAGGCACTTCTGCCAGATTTGATACAGATTGTATTGAAGTAAGGGTAAGAGCCAACTTGTTTCATTAAAGAGCTCAGAGAGTGTGCAGAAGTACCCTTAATAAATCCCCACACCCACTTAACTTGTAAGGGAGAGAAGAGACCAGGACCAGGAACGGTCCAGTATGATGTTAAGACTTCTTGTTATGGAGCTTGCATAAAATCAATAGAAAGTCATGTGTCAGAGCTGCTTCTTAAAAGTGACGATACCAGTACAAAGAGGGCATTCTTTAAATTAGATGAGTAACAAAAATTGTCTACATTGTCAAAATTCATTTTGATTGCAGGTTACAAACAGAACAAAGCCTTCAGAGTTTTGATGCCTTTCCAGCATGAGCTTTTGCAACACTCTGAAATAAACACACAGTGAAAATCACCAGACCTGTGAAGATACAAGCAGAGGGACTGCTTTGAAGAATCAGAAGGATCAAAATAAACATCACTCTCTGGAACATACTGCATGTTGTTCCAGAAAATACCAACTTTGGGTTTACAAAGATTTTGCACAGTCACAGTGAAATATTAATCTGAAATTAGGAAAGAATATTTAAAAATGGAAGTCATGGTTGAGAATTAGACTATATTGCAAAGAGAAACATATAGAACATTGCATAACTGAAATAGTGAACTGAGTAACAAACTCAAGGAATTCAAGTAATTCACCCAAAATTCTGAGGAGATACACGAACTTATGAAAAAGCAAATGGCCAGATATGATAGGTCCAGGATTGTAAAAATACTAATAACTGGAATTCTAGAGAGTTTAAAAGCCAAAAACAATGGAAAATATAATAAAAGAAACTTTAAACACAAACACACACACACACAACTTTTCAGAGTTGAAGAAATAACCAAATCTATAGACAAATTGAATGGATTTGCTAGGTATCAGGAAACTGATGAAGAGACCAATCAATATGTACCAAGATGAATATTTAGAATCTCATTGATAATGTAAAAAACATGCAAAAATCCAAGAAGAGAAATTTACAGATACATCAATCATTTTAAAAATGATTATGTTTAAATGTTTGAAGATGTTTGAAGATACTATTAAAAAGTCCACAATAATTTCAGGAAAGGAGAAGAATAAAATTTTTGTCAAAAATTCTATAGTTGACTTTACGTGTGAAAACCTGATCAGGATCGCCATCATGATGGCCACCAAGGGAGAAGGAGAAATTAGGAGTTTGGGATTAACAGCCACACACTATATATAAAACAGGTAAACAACAAGGGCCTGTTGTGTAGTACAGGGAACTCTACTCGGTGTTGTTTAATAACCTGTAATGGAAAAGAACCTAAAAAATAATGGATATATGTGTGTGTATAAATGAATCACTTGCTGTATGCTTGAAACTAATAACATTGTCAATCCATTATAACTCAATTAATTTTTAAAGAGATAGCCATAGATATAAAGAGATAGGAAAAAAGGGGGGGAAATTATTTGTGTGTTTAAGATACACTTAGAGATTGAACAACTAATTAAAACAAAGGCTATAAGAATAGGAAAGTAGAGATACAAGACTATGATGATGACCAACAAAGAAACCCTGGAAATATTCAAGCTGTGTTTTTAAAGTATTGCTATTATGGTTATAGTGAAGTCGCTCACTCGTGTCTGACTCTTTGCCACCCCATGGACTATAGCCCACCAGGTTCCTCTGTCCATGGGATTTTCCAGGCAAGACTACTGGAGTGGGTTGCCATTTCCTTCTCCA
This sequence comes from Bison bison bison, assembly GCF_000754665.1. Lineage (NCBI taxonomy): Eukaryota > Metazoa > Chordata > Mammalia > Artiodactyla > Bovidae > Bison > Bison bison. Next base: position 925,230 of record NW_011494804.1, read on the forward strand.
ATTATGGTTATAGATGAATGTAAATTAAAAAGAAAAACTTGACTTAAAATATGTAACAGTAATAAAATGTCATAACCACAGTGTGAGTCTAAATGTAAAGTAGGTCAATAAAAACTAAAAAATTGAAGAGGGAAGATGGGAAGAATTTAAACGTTTAAAATCTCTAACAGAAGAATAAATATATGATGTTGTTCATGTTCTTTCTAAAATGTGTTTTCCTAAATATTTGAAGGCAATTACTAATATCAGAAAAAGATGGATATTTACCTTCCAAGCCAATAACTTAAAAGAAGGAAAATAATAGGAAATGAGAGAAGGCATAGAGCAAGCTTAGAGGACAAGCATATCCATTGCCCTAGTAACCCCAAATCAATTCCAAAATCTATAATAAAAACAGAGTCTCCAAATGGAGAAAAACATCAGAATTCTACAATATACTCCAGATAAAATGCATACGTAAAATAAAGTGGCAACTAAGGGCTAATTTGCAAAACAAATCATGTGCTTGATTGCTTATGCCCGTGTAATTGACAATAGCAGAGTATTCCATACAATGTTAATAAATCTATAGGACCTTGGTAAATCACTCGAGATATTGCCATGTGAAGGAATATTATTTTTAGCATACTATTGAGATGTAAAGTGTTTTAAAAAATGTCAGAAAAGCAGATTACAGAATGTCAGATTGCTCTTAGCTACACAAGTTTCTACACCCCTAGAATTTTATCTAGGTGCTGGGAATACAAGTAGCTTTACTGTTTTCTATATTCTAAGTGTTCTGAAATATGTTTAGACTGAAGCCTATTTTAACAATAAAGAAAAAAGTGAAGGAAAGATAAATACAGGATCCTTGCCCATTCCAGAAAGTGTGGAAATTCTGGTTAGGGTTTCCGGACTGAATTGTGTTGCATCTCGTCCAGTGAGTGCAGCTTCAAACAGAACAAATAGTAAGGTTTTATTTATAGGTTTATGAGTTTCAGTCTCATTTTCTCTCTTTTTCATTAATGTTATATTCAGCCACTAAAAGTGAAGGAAATTGAATAAAGGCAAATTTGAAATATGCAATAGCTCATACAAAATAGTTTAAGAACCACCTAAGAAATTGCTTTGCATAAATATAGTACCCAACACTTAATTGTCTTTCCTCTTAATGTGCAGCTTATACTATTAAAGCCAATTGCTTTCTATATCCCTTATAAAGCACAAATGTCATTTTCTCCTCTCCAGAAACTAACCTGATAACTTTCTCACCTCAGAAATCTCTGCTTATGCCTTTCTCTAAAATTCCCTCTTAAAACCTAGAAAATGAGAAAAAATAAGAAGCAAAGCAACAATTAACTCTAAATTGGATCCATACCTACTAAATATCTCTTTTTATGTTATTCAAAGTACACAAATGATTATGAGCAGAGATAACACAGTTAAAAGGCACATAGAATGAAATAATTAAAAAAACTCTTTTTTTGCCTGAAAAATTTGGGAAATTAATAAAATCATTTTGGCAAAAGCTCAGAATAACATTTGAGATTTCCTAAAAATTTTTAGGAAAGTTAACCTTTAATGACAGCCATCTTTTATAAAATCAGAATTTTCAACATGTTCATTGATTTTTTTTTTTATCTTTTCTTTAAAGTCATAACCTTATACACACAGGTAACCATACTCTTATAGCACATGCTTGCACCTGTTGGTGACATGTCTTTTATTTTTTAATGTTATTTTTCAGTTTCAACTTATTTTCTCTTCCAACCTGATGTATTTGAGCTATTACTTTAAATAGGTATGCATCATTGCGTATCATGGAGTGTTGTTATTCATTTTTCATTTATTCTCATATTTTCTGATTCATTTTTTTCTTATACTTGCCATTCTTTTACAGTGTTTTCATTTAAACTATATTTCTAGCCTCCACCCAAATGTTTATAGATTAAAATTTTACTTTTCACTACCATATCTTATTCTATATTTTACAAATGCATATTTTAGTTGTAGATATCTCTTATTCCTGAGTCCTAAACATCAAAGACAATACAAAGCTGAAAATAATCATACTTAACTTTTAGGCACATGGAATAATTACAAATACATAATAAATTATACAATTTATGAAATACAATTTGTGTAGATATAATAGGCATATGCACACACCAGGGAGGCCTACTAGTTCATGAGGAATAGCCATTCTTCATTCCAGTAAATATGACTGTGTCACTTAGCGTGAATCGATAGATAATATTTGAGTTCAGAAAGATGGCTATTGAGTGTCTTTCTTTCTATACCCTTGAAAATAAATGTCAAGACAATTCTTTCCAATTTCTGTGACTCTGAAGGACACAACAGATCGTTTCGTTTGCATTTCTTTCATCATTACTAAGTGTGATTACATCTTCATCGTCACCAGTCTTTGAGCGGCCCTTCAGCAGGTTTATATCTCTTTCCATGCTTAACTGGTATTCTCAGGATCATACTTTTGACTTTCCAGGGTTTTCTATATAGTCTAGATATCAATTTATTTTAGACACAGCAAATATTTTATTATACCATATCAGTTCAGTTGAGTTCAGTTGCTCAGTCATGTCCCACTCTTTGAGAGCCCATGGACTAGAGCACGCCAGTCTTCCTTGTTCATCACCAATTCCCAGAGCTCACTCAAACTCACGTCCATTGAGTCGGTGATGCCATCCAGCCATCTCATCCTCTGTCGTCCTCTTCTCCTCCTGCCTTCTATCTTTCTCAGCATTTTTTGTCTGTAAATTTAATGAAGCAAACTTTAAAAAATCTGGATGTAATGAAATTCATCATTTTTAAACTTGGCTTGTCCTTTCTGAGTCCTGTTGCATAAGTCTTTTATCCCTGGCTTATAAAGGGAATCTTCATCACTTTCAATTAGCTTTATCATTTTGCTTTAGTCCACTTCATGTCCACCTTTGTATATGATAAAAATAGGAGTTACTTGTCTTTATTCTCCATGTTAAAATAGAGTTTTCCAAATGTCATCTATTATATAATAAATTTAATATTACTATTACTTTACTATGCTATGTATGTCACCATATGCACACTTTTTGTATGTACACAACCCTATTTTTGACCCCTATATTTTGTAATATTTGTTGGTTCATCTGTTGTATGCCAATGCAAAACTAATCTTTATTACAATGACTTTATATTGTGTCTTAAGATCGGGTCAGAAGTCCTACTCTCTTTGTTATTTTAAAAACATACCTCAGCTCACTAGAGGTCCTTATTAAATGCCAAACTTCAGAATTTGGTGGGGGTGGGGGGGTACCTCCAAAATTTCAGTTGGAATGCTTCCATTGTTATTCATTGTATATCTATTCATCTTGATTTTCTTTTAAGATCAGTAATAGATTTACATTTTCTTCTATGATTAATTTTGTGCCTTGTTTAATTCCTAAAAAATTTTTTTGTTGTATTTGCTATCATGAATGGTACTTTCTTTTATTCGGGTACTGTTAGTATCATTGTGTTTTCTGGGTAAATCAGTCTTTGTATTCAATAAGCCTAGTGAAATATAATATTAGTTATAATAGTTTGCTTTGTTGAATTTTCTATGTAGGTAATCATATCAACTGAAGAACAACAGATTCATCCCCTCCAGCCTTACAGCTTGCAATTTTCCAGTCTTGTGGTATTCAACATCCTTCAAGCCCCATTTTAACAGAAATATTGATAGCAAAATGTGCAATCTTATTTCCAATTTAAAATTTCCTGTTTAAATCTGTCAGTTAATTATTTTGACTGTAGGTTTAGGACTTACCTGGTGGCTCAGATGGTAAAGAATTAGCTTGCAATGCAGGAGACCCAGGTTTGATCCCTGGGTCAGGAAGATACCCCGGAGAAGGGAATGGCCAACCCACTCCAGTATTCTTGCCTGGAGAATCCCATGGACAGAGAAGACTGTGGACTACAGTCCATGGGATCACAAAAAGCCAGCCAGATATGACTGAGCAACTAACATTTTGCATATATAGCCCTTAATAAGTTAATTAACTTCACCTTTGCTTCTAAATTCTATTTTGTAACTAATCAGATGATTTTGTTTTTATTGAGATAATCATGAGATATTTCTTATTTATGCCTTTAGGGTAATAAAGTACAATGATTGCTTTTCTAATATTAAGCCAATCGGCCATACATGATAATCCCTATTTGATAAGAATGTATTATTTAGTTAGCTAATTGGATTTAATCAGCTAATACTATATTGTTTTTTTCATCTAAGTGATATATATCTATAATTTATTTTCTGATATTGTCTTTGTATAGTTATAAATACAGTTTATACTAGACTAATAAAGTTTGCTACACAGCTTTAACTATTTCCCTATTATCAAGAACAATTCATATACAATGATTAACTATTAAAAATTTTGTTTAAATTTATTTGTAAAACTGTCTCAGCCTTAAGACTCTTTGAGGGCTAGAACAAATGCAGGATTTGACTGCAAAGGGTTACATAGTAACTGGTGTCATTAATTGTGCAGTGTTACAGTCCTGCAGTAAAGAATCTTCTCTCAGTGCTTAGTTGGGAAAATGAACCTGAACAGAACAGCAATCTCAGTCCCACCTCATATAAGATAGGCTGATCCTATTTCTTCACTAATTATTATTGGCTGGGATGTACCAGTACATTGGAAAGTACCGTGCAATTGTTTAAATCTTCTTATAAGTCTTGTTTCTCCAAACACTGACATTCTTACTATTAGAATATTTAGTTTTGCCAGAAAAAAAAAAAAAAACCTAATTAAAGACACCTGGTATGTCAGCAAATTCGTATTAGGCACAGAACCTGACCGTGAGTATAAAAGGGCCTCCCTGAGGAGTTTAAGTGTGAATATTGTGCTTGTCTGTGTGTGCTTCCAGCCTGGCCGCATGGAAGTGAGGTCCGCCATCAGGTCGGCGGAATGAGTGGCATAGACGACAGGCTATCACGAGCTGTCTTATTAGCACACTGCGGATCCTCAGGTTCAGGTCCCAGGCAGAGGAATTCTCACCAGCCCCCGCCATTACTGTGTATCCATTTCTGCATTTTCTTTGTCTGTAGGCTGCTTGCTACCCCATTACTCATATATTTTAGTTTGAGCCTCTACATTTGCCAGGTTACAAAAATTCGCTCCCAGAACTCAATTGGAAAGGATGGAGTGAACCTCAGAGCAGGAAAGCCCTACCTTCTAGGAACTGGATCAAGAAACCACAAAGTCAGAAGCCAAAGTTCCTGCAGCTACCCAGTCTCCACTTCTCTCACTTATTTTAAGGCATCCCATTCATTTTCCTCCATCCCCTGTTTTTCGAAGTAAGTTCCATATATGTTTTAGTCTTCTAATAAGATCATCTAGGCCAAATTCTCTACAGGGTAAATTCTCTCAAGAGTCTCTCAAGAATGGATTCCAAATTAGCCTGAAGCATGTGGAAAATAAGGAAGCCTCTTCTGATGGTCTGGGAAGAGATGTTTGTTCAACCAGATAAATGAACTGATAATCTATCTATTTTATTCACATCAAAAAATAGTAAGTGGCAAAAACTGATAATAGGTCTAGAAATCAGAAGTGTGCTTTAAAATAAATCATTATTTTTGTATTGAGATTACTACTACTTACAGATATCTTCTCAATGTTACATTTAAAAGCATAATTTATACTCTAATTGTAAATTTCTCCTAAGATATAGAATAATTCCGTTTCATTGCCTTCAATTTGCTTTTCTACTCTTTTCTTTATGGTTGTATATACCACGCTCTATTGTGTAGTACTTTGTAAGACAAAAGCACATTATATAAATGTGAGAAGTCATTATCATGTACTTACTATGCAAGACTGTAAAATGCCCACAGCAGTGAAGGGAAGGGAATTCTCTGTACAGAGCAATTTTTTGCATGTTGCTGATACATTTCTCAAATAGCAATTATTTCCATGGTAACAGTATGTGATGCTAAAGAGACTGCCGCTGTCTTCTAAGATCCAGCAGAAAAATAACTTTGTCTCTGAATGCAAAAGCTTCTTAGTCAATCACAAGTATTATCAATAATTAGCAATAATAGCAAGGGGAGTTCAATTAAAGGCAAAGCAAATTGCTTTTTATTTAAATGTTCTCTTTTTAATGCATCCCAGTGTGAAAGTCCCTCTTTAAATTAGTAAAAGCAAGTGTAATCTCAATATCTCCACTGGGGGTTGTAGGAATATGCATAGTCTCACTCTTTGGTTGAGTGTTTAGAGACGTAGGACAAAATTGTACTGCTGTTGGTACTTTGTAATGATAGATATTGACAGTAACTCAGATCATTAAGTGCATTCCAGCTTTATTTTCAAATTTCTCCAGTTGTAAAATTCTTGTCTGTTAGCTTAATATATTCATGTTTATGTGAATTTAAATATAATTGTAACCATTCCACAGTCATTATGAAAATAGGTTGGGCCGTCTTATTTCATTTTCAGATGCTTTCTAACCTTTTGGAAAGGCCCAACAAATGTTCTCCTAGAAAAGAGTGAAGAGGACTCATCTCATCTTAGTTCCTGTCAGTTGAGTTTAATTTTTGCAGTAGATGTCATTTTAGCCAATAGTAGAAATGTTAAAAATTTATGAACAGGAACCATGGCATCTGGAGGAAAAACCTGAGATGTCCTCCCTTCAGTAACTTCATTAAAGAAACAGGAATAAAATGAATTCAATTTAGGGATCCTGGGGAAATTTGCCTTGAGGTCAAAGTTTATCAACTGGTAAGAACTCCTCTTTATATACCCCTTTGCTTCTTTTCTCTAGAAAGGAGTCATAGTCTTAAAAAATGGCTCTTCTGCCCACTGAGTTGTAACTTGGCACAGAAACATAGGATATGCAAATTAGATCACTAGCAGCGCTGAGAAAACCAAAGTAAGGGAAAATATAAGCTATAAGCAACTTCTGAGGGTGTCAACTCCAGTATACCCATCTTTCAGGACAATATAGTTCTAGCTGACTTAATCTATGTGAATAATAGAAGTTGGATTGTGGCTGAAATGCAAGCAATTTTTATTGATGTTAAGTATAAGCACTTAGGTGATTTTTATAGATTTTACTTTTTATCCTTCTCTTTATTATGTGTTGTTTCTGTCTCAACAATTACTATACATTCAAGGATAGAAACTGTGACTGAAAATTAACCCATCATCTAATTTAGGGTAATGGCATACAGCAAAAGGGACTTCCCAAGTGGTGCAGTGGTAAATAACCCGTCCCCCAATGCAGGAGACCCAAGAGATCACAGGTTTGATCCCTGGGTGGGGAAAATCTCCTGGATCTTGGCAGTTGCTCCAGTATTCTTGCCTAGGAAACTCTGTAGACAGAAGAGCCTGGAGGGCTGAAGTCCATGGGGGTCACAAAGAGTTGGACAGGACTGAGTGACTGAGCATACATACGCATACAGCAAAAGATGAACGTGATAGATTAAAAAATAGTTGAAAACACTATGATACTCTTCCCAACGAGGGGTAGTACCTAATTCCTCTCCTCCTGAACCTGAGCTTGAATCTGTGACTTGTTTGACTAATAAAACACTTCGGAAGCCATGTTCTGGAACATACGAAGCTAAGTGAAAAGAAGTCTTACAACTTCTGTCCAAGTCTTTTGAAACATACTCTTTTGGAATCTTGAGTGTCCAAGTAAGAAGTTACTTATCCTGAGACCACAATACTAGAAAAAGCCATTTGAGAGACCTGCTGTTGACAGCCCCAGCTGAGTCCAGATTGCAGCCCCTCGCTGCCAAAGTATCAAATGTGTGAATGAAGCCAACTTGGACCCTCTCAGCCAGTCCACACAGTCGAGTTACCCTGGTCGTGCCACGTAGAGTAGAAAAGTCTGCCATCTGATACCTAACAGGATTCTTGACCCACAAGACTGGAAATATACATTTAAAAAAAGATTAATGTTTCAAGGCTCTAAGTTTTAGAGGGTTTAGTTATGCAATCAATAGAGACTGCAAAATGTTTTTCCTACTGACCAACTCGACATCTATTTTTGTCTACTGCTAAAAATAAATGTAAACTTCATCTACTTAATGATTTCCTGACTCTTTTTTCCCTTTTAGCATCATCTTTGTCTTTGATGTTCTATATTTTTTATTTTCATTTTAAAAGTCATACTCAGATAAAGTTAGTAATGATCTTTTCCCGGGCAAATGAAAGTGTTTTGAAATCACACAAAGGTCCCCTACTATATATTTTTGATAGCTATGTAAAATACTACATTTACATACTATAATTTTATAAACTTGTTTGTTATGAGTAGAGATCTGATGATAATAAACTTGATTATGATGGAATAGTAGGCTCAATTTTTCTGAAACAATCCAATATTATATATAAGATATTATAAAGCATCAGGAACATAAAGCAAGTACTATGATTTATATTTGAAATTAAGGAAGAAAAGAATCTTGAAATCATGAAAATAAAATTTTAATCAACCAAATGAAAGTAAAATATCTAACCATGAGCTCTCAGGCAGCCCCTACTTAGATAAAAGCCTGAGGAGTGCTTTAGTTTCCAGCACAGCACTCACAATATTATGCATGTATTTATCAAATTAATGAATTAGAGTCTAAAGGATTTCTAGATGGAAACAAAATATATTTTAATAAACCATGATAGGATATTTTTGAGAGACACAGATGATTCAGAACCTGTATCAAGAGAGTTGGCAAAAAAGAAAACATACACAGAAAGCAAACAAAAGCAGAAGAGATTCAACATCATCTATGACTTACTAACAGGGAAGTAGTTCTTCCAAAGGAAGTTATGGACCTCCCTCATGGCTCAGATGGTAAAAAATCTGCTTGCAATACAGGATATCCAGGTTCAATCCCTGGGTTGGAAAGATCCTCTAGAGAAGAAAATGGCAACCCACTCCAGTCTTCTTGCTTGGGAAATCCCATGGACAGAGGAGACTGGCTGACTACAGTCTGTGCAGGTTGCACAGAGTCGGACGTGACTGAAAGACTCACTCACTCGAAGGAAGTTATACACCTACTATCTAAAGAATCCGCATCCTGCATTTCATTTAAAAAGGTAAAATGAACACAGAAACAAAACCCAAGAAGTCTTTTTTTGTGAGTAAAATTTTAGTGCATGTGAATATGTCTCTGAGTCAGCCGGGATACTGTAGAAAAAAACCAAAGCTGAAGTCAATCACGCCCTCGTTCAAACCCCATTTTCTCAAATGTCAGCAAATTACTAAACTTTCCAGAGATCTAATTTTATTATTTCCAAATAAAGAAACATCTCTTATTAATTAGTTACCTAGATCCTCCCTGAGATACATTAGTTAGAAATCCAAGAAGTGTTAGTTTCCTCCTTTCTCTTTTAAGGGGTATGAAGACTACCTCTAACCATATATCATTCTAATATAGAGGTAAACCTTTTTTTTTTTTTTTGTCCTCAGGATGTTAAACTGAAAATTGTCTCTAATTTTCAAGTCACATTCAATGCTCTTTTTCTGCTTTTTCATGTGTAAAAGAAGGAAGAGCAAAAATAACAACAGCACTTATCTGTCATCCATTTCTATCTTTAAGTGTGACTGGAAAAAAGGTTAATGTTCTTTCTTTTTTGTATTGAAGATTATGATTTTGAAAAATAATGGAAAATGTGCTAAGTAATCATATCTATCTAAAAAATGAATCAAAGTTTCCAGAAAAGAGCTTTTATTCAATAACAGAAATGAGGAAGGAAATTTTGAGACAGTAGAATAATACCAAGAAATAGGGTAAAACAAAACATTATGGAGCTCAACAGCTGTAATTTAGAAAGAAGCATCATAGAAATATTGCCCAGTATTCTTAGGTTAAAAACAATGAAATGGGAATGGTATTTAGGACTTTAGATATAAGACTTGTTGTTCAGTTGCTAAGTCATGTCCAATTCTTTGCGACCCTATGGATGGCAGCACACCAGGCTACCCTGTTCTTCACTATCTTCAGGAGTTGATCAAATTCATGTGCACTGAGTCAGTGATGCTATCTAACCATCTCATCCTCTGCTGACCTTTTCTCCTTTTGCCTTCAGTCTTTCCCAGCACAAAAGTCTTTTCCAATTAGTCATCTCCCCTCATAAGAAGGCCAAGGTATTGAAGCTTCAGCTTCAGGATCAATCCTTCCAATGAATATTCAGGGTTAGTTTCCTTTAGGATTGACTGGTTTGATCTTGCAATCCAAGGGACTCTCAAGAGTCTTCTCCAGCATGACAGTTCAAAAGCATCAATTCTTTGGGGCTCTGCCTTCTTTATGGTCCAACTCTCACATCTATGCATGACTACAGGAAAAAGCATAGATTTAACTATAGGGACTTTTGGCAGTAAAGTGACATCTTTGCTTTTTAATATGCTGTCTAGTTTTGCCATAGCTTTCCTTCCAAGGAACAAGCATCTTTTAATTTCATGGCCGCAGTCACCCTCTTCAGTGATTTTAGGGCCGAAGAAAATGAAATCTGTCAGTTTCCAATTTTCCCCCTTCTATTTGCCAGGAAGTGTTATTTAACTTATATGCAGAGTACATCATGAGAAACGCTGGGCTGAAAGAAACACAAGCTGGAATCAAGATTGCCGGGAGAAATATCAATAACCTCAGATATGCAGATGACCCCACCCTTACGGCAGAAAGTGAAGAGGAACTAAAAAGCCTCTTGATGAAAGTGAAAGAGGAGAGTGAAAAAGTTGGCTTAAAGCTCAACATTCAGAAAACGAAGATCATGGCATCTGGTCCCATCACTTCATGGGAAATAGATAGGGAAACAGTGGAAACAGTGTCAGACTATTTTTCTGGGCTCCAAAATCACTACAGATGGTGACTGCAGCATGAAATTAAAAGACGCTTACTCCTTGGAAGGAAAGTTATGACCAACCTAGATAACATATTCAAAAGCAGAGACATTACTTTGCCAACAAAGGTTCGTCTAGTCAAGGCTATGGTTTTTCCAGCGGTCATGCATGGATGTGAGAGTTGGACTGTGAAGAAAGCTGAGCACCAAAGAATTGATGCTTTTGAACTGTGATGTTGGAGAGGACTCTTGAGAGTCCCTTGGACTGCAAGGAGATCTAACCAGTCCATTCTAAAGAGATCAGTCCTGGGTGTTCATTGGAAGGACTGATGCTAAAGCTGAAACTCCAATACTTTGGCCACTGCATGCGAAAAGTTGACTCATTGAAAAAGACTCTGATGCTGGGAGGGATTGGGAGCAGGAGGAGAAGGGGATGACAGAGGATGAGATGGCTGGATGGCAACACTGACTCGATGGACATGAGTTTGAGTAAATTCCGGGAGTTGATGATGGACAGGGAAGACCTGGCGTGCTGCGATTCATGGGATCGCAAAGAGTCGGACACGACTGAGCAACTGAACTGAACTGAACTGAATGGACCCTCATGCCACGATCTTAGTTTTTTTAAAGTTGAATTTTAAGCCAGCTCTTTCAGTCTCCTCTTTCACCTTTATCAAGAAGCTCTTTAATTCCTCTTCATTTTCTGTCATCATAGTGGTGTCATCTACATTTCTGAGGTTGTTGATATTTCTCTCAGCAATCTTCATTCCAGCTTGTGATTCATCCAGCCTGGTTTTTTGCATGATGTAGTCTGCGCAAAAGTTAGACAATCAGGGTGACAACATATAGCCTCTTTGTAGCTCTTTCCCAATTTTAAGCCAGTCGTCTGTTCCACACTTGATTCTAACTGTTGCTTCTTAACCTGTATACAGGTCTCTCAGGAGACAGGTAGGGTGGTCTGGTATTCCCATCACTTTAAAAATTTTCCACAGTTTGTAGTGATCCACACAGTCAAAGTGAAAGTGAAAGTGAAGTCGTGTCCGACTCTTTGCGACCCCATGGACGGTAGCCTACCAGGATCCTCTGTCCGTGGGATTTTTCAGGCAAGAGTACTGGAGTGGGTTGCTGTTTCCTTTTCCAGGGGATCTTCCCAACCCAGGGATCAAACCCAGGTCTCCTGCATTGTAGGCAGATGCTTTACTGTCTGAGCCACCAGGGAAGTCCACACAGTCAAAGGCTTTCTCCTAATCAATGAAGCAGAAATAATATTTTTCTGGAATTCCTTTGCTTTTCTATGATCCAGTGAATGTTGGCAATTTGATCTCTGTTTCCTTTGTCTTTCCTAAACCCACTTGTGCATCTGGAAGTTCTTAGTTCACATACTGCTGAAGCTCAGCATGAAGCATTTTGAGCATAACCTTACTAGCATAAGAAATGAATGCAATTGTACGGTAGTTTTAACATTCTTTGGCATTGCCCTTCTTTGCTGCTGCTGCTGCTAAGTCGCTTCACTCATATCCAACACTGTGCGACCCCATAGATTGCAGCCCACCAGACTCCTCCATCCCTGGGATTCTCCAGGCAAGAATACTGGAGTGGATTTCCATTTCCTTCTCCAATACATGCATGCATGCTAAGTCGCTTCAGTCATGTCCACCTCTCTGCGACCCCATGGACAGCAGCCCACCAGGCTCCTCTGTTTACAGGATTCTCCAGGCAAGAATACTGGAGTGGGTTGCCATTTCTTTCTCCAGCCCTTCTTTGAGCTTAGAATAAAATTTACCTTATCCAGTCCTGTGACCACTGCTTAATTTTTCAAATTTGCTGGCATATTGAGTGCAACACTTTAACAGCATCATCTTTATGGATTTTAAAGAGCTCAGATGGAATTCCATCATCTCCACTAAGTTTGTTTGTGAAAGTGATTCCTAAGGCCTTCACGACCCAGATAATCACGATGGTGTGATCACTCACCTAGAGCCAGACGTCCTGGAATGTGAAGTCAAGTGGGCCTTAGAAAGCATCACTACGAACAAAGCTAGTGGAGGTGATGGAATTCCAGTTGAGCTATTCCAAATCCTGAAAGATGATGCTATGAAAGTGCTGCACTCAATATGCCAGCAAATTTGGAAAACTCAGCAGTGGCCACAGGACTGGAAAAGGTCAGTTTTCATTCCAATCCCAAAGAAAGGAAATGCCAAAGAATGCTCAAACTACCAAACAATTGCACTCATCTC
>NW_011494804.1:938786-959689 GCF_000754665.1 Bison bison bison
AAAAGTTGACTTAAAGCTCAACATTCAGAAAACGAAGATCATGGCATCCGGTCCCACCACTTCATGGGAAATAGATGGGGACACAGTGGAAACAGTGGCTGACTTTATTTTTCTGGCCTCCAAAATCACTGCAGATGGTGACTGCAGCCATGAAATTAAAAGACACTTGCTCCTTGGAAGGAAAGTTATAACCAAACTAGATACCATATTCAAAAGCAGGGACATTACTTTGCCAACAAAGGTCCATCTAGTCAAGGCTATGGTTTTTCCTGTAGTCATGTATGGATGTGAGAGTTGGACTGTGAAGAAGGCTGAGCACTGAAGATTTGATGCTTTTGAACTGTGGTGTTGGAGAAGAGTCTTGAGAGTCCCTTGGACTGCAAGGAGATCCAACCAGTCCATTCTGAAGGAGATCAGCCCTGGGATTTCTTTGGAAGGAATGATGCTAAAGCTGAAACTCCAGTACTTTGGCCACCTCATGCAAAAAGAGTTGACTCATTGGAAAAGACTCTGATGCTGGGAGGGATTGGGGGCAGGAGGAGAAGGGGACGACAGAGGATGAGATGGCTGGATGGCATCACTGACTCGATGGACATGAGTCTGAGTGAACTCCGGGAGTTGGTGACGGACAGGGAGGCCTGGTGTGCTGCGATTTATGGGGTCGCAAAGAGTCGGACACAACTGAGTGACTGATCTGATCTCATCTGATCTGAAGGCCAACTTCACTTCAGACTCCAGGATGTATGGCTCTAGGTGAGTGACCACACCATAGTAGTTATTAAACCATTTTTGTATAGTTCTTTGGCATATTCTTCCCACCTCTTCTTAATCTCTTCTGCCTCTGATAGGTCCTTACTGCTTCTGTCTACCATGCCCATCCTTGCATGAAATATTTTCTTGATATATCCAATTTTCTTGAAGAGATCTCTAGTGTTTCACATTTTTTCTTTTCCTCTACTTCTTTGTGGTGTTCATTTAAGAAGACCTTCTTATCTCTCCTTTCTATTCTCTGTAACTCTGGATTCAACTGGGTATATCTTTCCCTTTCTCCCTTAATTTTCACTTCTTTTCTTCCTTCAGCTCTTTGTAAAGCCTCCTTAGACAACAACTTTGCCTTCTTGCATTTATTTTTCTTGGATGGTTTTGGTCACTGCCTCATGTACTTCTGTGCATAGTTCTTCAGACACTGTCCACCAGATCTAATCCCTTGAATCTACTTGTCACTTCCACTGTATAATCATAAGGGATTTGATTTAGGTCATACATGAATGGCCTACTGGTTTTCCCTACTTTCTTCAATTTAAGCCTGAATTTTGAAATAAGGAGCTGATGATCTGAGCCATAGTCAGCTCCTAGTCTTGTTTGTGCTGACTATATAAAGGTTCTTCATCTTTGGCTACGAAGAATATAATCAAACTGATTTTGGTATTGACCATTTGGTGACATCCATCAGCAGTGTTGTCAGAAAATGGTATTTGCTATGACCAGTGTGTCCTCTTGACAAAACACTACTGCTTTATTTTGTACTCAAATGCCTATTATGCCAGGTACCTCTTGACATCCTACTTTTGCATTCTGATCTCCTATGATGAAAAGGACATCTTTTTAAATTGTTTTTTCCCCAAGTTAGTTCTAGAAGGTCTTGTGGGTCTTCATAGAACCAGTCAGCTTCGACTTTTTCCACATTAGTGGTTGGGGCATAGATTTGGAATACTGTGCTGTTGAGTGGTTTGCCTTGAAAATGAACCAAGATCATTATGTAATTTTTAAGACTGCATCCAAATACTGCATTTCAGATTTGTTGACTATGGGGCTACTCCATTTTTTCTAAGGGATTATTGTGACAGTAGTAGTTATAATGGTCATTTGAATTAAATTCGTCCATTCCCATCCATTATAGTTCACTGATTTCTAGCATTCCAGGTTCCTATATAATATTGTTCTTTAGCACATTGGACTTTATTTTGACCACCAAACACATCCACAACTGAGCATCATTTCTGCTTTTCATCAATCACTCTTTCTTTCTGGAATAATTAACAATTGCCCTCTGTTCTTCCCTAGTGACTGATGCTGAAGCTGAAGCTTCAATACTTTGGCCACCTGATGTAAAGAGGGGGCTTGTTGAAAAAGACTGAAAGACTCTGAAAGCTGAGAAAGATTGAAGGCAGGAGGAGAAGGGGGCAACAGAGGATAAAATGGTTGGATGGTATCACCAACTCAATGGAGATGAGTTTGAGCAAACTCTGGGAGATGGTGAAGGACAAGGAAGCCTTGTGTGCTGTAGACCACAGGTTTGCAAAGAGTGGACATGACTTGGAGACTGAGCAACAACAATTTCTATGGTAGCATATTGGACACTTTCCAACCAGGAGGGCTCATCTTCCAGTGTCATATATCTTTGCCTCTTCATACTGTTCATGGGATTCTTGTGGCAAGAATACTGGAGTGGGTTGCCATTTCCTCCTCCAGTGGACCACGTTTTGCCAGAACTCTCCACTATGACTTGTCCATCTTGGATGGTCCTGCATGGCATGGCTCATAGCTTTATTGAGTTTCACAAGCCCCTTCGTAACAACAAGGCTGTAATCCATGAAGGGGAGTACAAACAATCATAGCTAATATGAATTAAGTTTTTATAAAATAGAGTTACTCCTTAAAGTCATTATTAAAAAAATATAGTTCTCAGGGCAATTCCAGAAAGTTGGCACCATTATTATCTTCATTCTTTAAAATGAGGAAAGTATGTTACACAGATTCAGAGACTTTTCCGTGGTATACAACTAATGAAAGATGGCCATACCAATGACACTGAAAGTAAAAACGTCTTATAAATATTACCTCTTCTTGCTGATTTGAAATATTATGGAAAGTGTTGAAGGAGATGATTCCAAAGGATCAGATTACAAGGAATCAGTGAGAAAGCAGCTGTCTGATCAAGCATATGTTGCAAGTTTTTCATGAATTTACTTGATTTCCCATTTCTGCAGTTATACTTCCAAGTGCTGCTGTAGTCACATACCAATGATGCAATCCACCAACACAGCAATCAATATCTGTTAGTTGTCTATGTAGAACAAGTTTCTCCCACTCCTAGCCTGCGTGTCCAGGTTTTACTTTCTAAAATAACCCACATCCTATTCTCAAATATGTGACAGTCAGGTGAAAGTGATCAAATTCTTAGTCATAGACTGGTTCAGTATGGACGTGTCATAAAATTCTGGCTAACTGGAAGAAAGAAGCTAACGCTGGTAGGTTTGGGGGAAGAAGATTCCTCTCCGTTTTGTGAAACTGCTGGAAAAATAAGTTTCTTTTCACTAGATGGCTTATTGCATGGGTGCAACAATATCAGTGTCACCACTATTGGTGCTGCTGCTGCTGCTAAGTCACTTCAGTCGTGTCCGACTCTGTGCGACCCCATAGACGGCAGCCCACCAGGCTCCCCCGTCCCTGGGATTCTCCAGGCAAGAACACTGGAGTGGGTTGCCATTTCCTTCTCCAATGCATGAAAGTGAAAAGTAAAAGTGAAGTTGTTCAGTCGTGTCTGACTCCCAGCGACCCCATGGACTGCAGCCCACCAGGCTCCTCCATCCATGGGATTTTTCAGGCAAGAGTACTGGAGTGGGGTGCCATTGCCTTCTCCAACTATTGGTGCTATAATAAGACAATTTGAGAACCTAGGTAACAGAAGAGTGAACACAACTGCAGGAAAGTGCAGATGAAATATGTAAGACTTGGCAAACTCTGGATCAGATCATGGTTGAAGCCAAGTCTAACTCTGTATTTTTCAGTATGCTAATCATCAAAGTTGCTTTTAAAATTTAAATTGCATTTCATATAATAGAATGGGCTTCCCTGGTGGCTCAAGCAGTCAGACTCTGCCTGCAATGCAAGAGCCACAGGAGACACAGGTTCAATCCTTGGGTCAGGAAGTTCCCCTGGAGGAGGAAATGGCAACTCATGCCAGTATTCTTGCCTGGAGAATCCCATGGACAGAGGAGCCAGGCGGGCTACAGTCCTTACGGTCCAAAAAGTCAGACACAACTGAAGTGACTTAGCATACATGTAATAAAACAAAATGGAAAATTATTTATTCACCTCAGCACTGTTGACACTGGCCACAGGAATCTTTGTTGACTGTCATGTGCACTGCAGGATGTTTAGCTCAATCCCTGACTTCTACCTACCAGATTCCAGTAGAACATCTCCAGTCCTGACAATTAATGATGTCTTCAGACATTGCCATGTGTTCCCTGCAGGGCAAAATTGCCTTCTGTTGAGAATCCCTAATATAAAGCATTCATAGACATTTTAGGACACCTTCCCATCAACCAGAGCCTCTTTTTAACTATTCTGATTATCAATCATGTTATCTCACATTCCTTACTTTGATATCTAGACTAAACCATGTAACCAATCCTATTCTTTGGTCACATTTTTGTTTGGAGGTTGACAGTGGAATCTGGGCTGATGAATTTCAGGAAAGCTTTTGTTACAGGGAAGATCTGATTCCATGGTGGGTCTGTTTCTTATACTTTAACCTTTGCTTCAGGTTGCTTTTGTTCACTAAAATGATATTGTCCATACTTAATGGCTTGCCTCAAGGGACCCTGCTCCTCTGCCTAAATGTTAAATTAAAATTCCTTTGTTCAGGACCCTGTCAACCTGTGGATGGCTACAGGAAGGAAGAAATTAACACATTCCCTTCCTGAGGCTTGCCATTCCACAAGATATTTATAAGATTAATGGCTTTTTTCACTTCACCTCTTTATACCCCTCCACTCTCTGTTCTATAAAAGAACCTGGCATCTAGACCCTGATAAGATGGTTATTTTGAGACATTAGTTACCATCTTCTTGATCAGCTGGCCTTCCAAAAAAGTTGTATTCCTGGCCTCAATGCCTGGTCTCTGGGATTTACTGGCCTGCTGTGTGCACAGCGAGCTTGGTATCGGTAACAGTTTGTGATTATATCTAGGAAAAAACAAAACAAAACACTTCCTTGATGTTGTGAAAATTCTGTTTGTTTTGTAGAACTATTTAGTCATGGGAAATATGGGCAAACCGCTGGCAACCGTTTTGGGGAGGCA
This sequence comes from Bison bison bison, assembly GCF_000754665.1. NCBI lineage: Eukaryota > Metazoa > Chordata > Mammalia > Artiodactyla > Bovidae > Bison > Bison bison. Next base: position 943,876 of record NW_011494804.1, read on the forward strand.
GCTGTTAGACCATGGCTGACATGATTCAGAAGAGAAAGACAAACGGAAAGACAAGTTTTTGACAAGCTATTATGCAGTTGACTAAAACCAGCTCTGCAGCCTTCCAGTTTCATAAATGAATATAATTCTCTCTATTGAAAAACTTGCTTGAATTATGTTGTGTGTTATTTACCACCTGCGTGACTTATTCAAGGAATGTGCTTTATCTAAGAATGTAAAAAAAGTTCTAGACAAATGAATAGAGTTTAGCAAATGCTGTTGAGACAAGCTGGAACCTGGGACTTGGAACTCTTTGCTTCAGAGCCTACATTTGGACAAATGTCTTCTGCAGCAAAAGAATACAATAAATAAATAACCTCAAGGGACTACAAGTAACTGCATATATGTGTAGTTGGGGCATATTTTGAACAAAGATACAAAAACGCCAAAACTGAACCGCCACTTGTACACGAACCCTGCACACAGCACCAATAAGGACATGGGCAGACCCCCTAAGTCCAACCTACATATCTGCCTGTACTTTCATTCCATCTAAGGAAGCGGCTCACCTCTCCTCAGGACCTGCTGCTTGTTTTTGCTTCCTCGTGTTGTAGCACAAATCCCAGTAAAGCCTTGCCTGAATTCTTCTTCTGGCTTCCTATCAATTTCTAGTTTATTGAGTCCTGGGACCCAGGTCAGTAACAGTATCTGAGAGAAGTTTCTGTAATGATGGGAATGCTCTACGTATGTGGTAGTCATAGTCACCTGTGGGTATTGAGCACTTGAAAGTTGGCTAGAGTGACTGAGGAATTGGATTTCTTCTTATTCTTCTTTAGGTAAGAACATGACCTCTACCCTTTTTACAAATTTACAATTTTGTAAATTTACAAATTTACTATGCAACCAAGGTGCATAATAGAACTCTAGAACATTGTTATCTTACGTAAGCAACTTTGTGTCTGTTAAAAATCAAGTGTTAATGTCTCCCTCCCCAAAGCCTTTGACAATCACCATTTTATTCTTGGTCTCTATGTTTTGATGATTTTGACTCTTTCTATGTTATAAAAGTTAAATTTTAATATTATTTAACTAAATTAATTTAAATTTAAAGAGTTACATGTGGATCATGGCTACTGTTTAGTACAGCACAGATCTAAAATCAATGAGAACAAAGAATACATTCAGAGCTTTGGTTAACACGAAGCCCCAGCCAATCGAGACAGTTAGTGCAGCCGAGCTTTTCAGCAAAATCAACAAATCAGCCGATCTAGGACTTGAAATTGAACTTCAGGATGGCAAAACAAGGAAACAGGACTATTTGACAACTATCTGTATTTCAGAGAGTACCAAAGCAGCCATGTTTCTCCAAAGGCTGTCCAAAGCAGATATGGAATCTTAATTTGCACACATCTAAAGCACAGTCTGCTGCTTCTGCTGCTGCTAAGTCGCTTCAGTCGTGTCCGACCCTGTGCGACCCCATAGACAGCAGTCCACCAGGCACCGCTGTCCCTGGGATTCTCCAGGCAAGAACACTGGAGTGGGTTGCCATTTCCTTCTCCAATGCATGAAAGGGAAAAGTGAAAGTGAAGTCACTCAGTTGTGTCCGACTCTTAGCGACCCCATGGACCACAGCCCACCAGGCTCCTCTGTCCATGGGATTTTCCAGGCAAGAGTACTGGAGTGGGGTGCCATTGCCTTATCCAAAAGCACAGTCTACTTGGACTACTTTAGCAGACAAAGGGGCGAGCATCTATATTGGAAGATCTTGGGTCAGGTGCCCACCAAAAGGCCTGGTCACCTGCAGCCAGGGCAGTGGACGACATAACTGTATTCATGACAGCCTTTGTCTACAATCTCTTCAGTGGGCTTCACTGGCATTAAATGACAATAAATATTCTTATCTGGTAATTTGGATTTCTTCAGCCAAATAGCATGTGCTATGATAGTCTTATCAGTGAAGGAACAGAGCTCTTAAGCAAGTGTCATTTCTCCTGCATCAAGACAGCCTTTAGAAACCACAATAACTTACTGTGAAGTCTTCCCCATATATCCTCAAACTGCCTATAATTGTTCCTTTAGACCCCTTTCCGTCTCCCCAGGAAGCAATTCCAGAAACACTTCCATCAATTTCAAAAACCCTCCTTGTTACTTTATTTAAATTTTACTTTCACTGGGGCACACTCCCTGAAGGAGACAAGGCTTGACTCCGTGCAGGTACCAAATAAAGACAGGCACTCTGCCTTTACTCCGAAACTTAAAGTGCATGCTTGAAATGAAAACATTGACTGTTTCAGAAAGCCACAAGCAGCCCTTTGCCTGTGTGTCTTTAGGATGAAAGTATGGTGATGTACTTGGATTGCAAAATAGTTAACAAGTGTAGAGGAGAGACTTTCTTAAAACCTTCCACCTAGGGAGCGCTCCAAGTCAGATCTGTCTCAAAGGCTCAGAAACCAAAGGAATCAGTGGGTGGGTCCTGCTCTGCAGGTTTTCAGCTGTCTGCAAGGGCTGTAGTACCATGGGGTTTTGCTAGCGAGTCTGAACAGTAAATTCCTGGGGAAGAAAGCTAGATCAGGGAACTGCCAACAGATGGGGCATGGTATCAACTGCAAAACTCATGCTTTGACAAAAAGAGCTGGAAAAGCAAGGACGCAAGCTCCAGCTACCAGGCACCTCGGTGCTTTTTCCCAGTATTTTTCTGCCCATGGCATAACTTATATAAAATCTGAAAACTCAAAAATCTGTAGTTTTTGAAATAAACCAGGTGAGTGGACCATTTCTGGGTTTGTATTAAACACTGAGCCCTTTTTGAGGGAAGAAGAGATAATGAAACAACTTGAAATAAAGTTTGCCACAGACTGATTTTTATAATCGGCCACATGCTTGGTGCCTCACTGAGTGTGCACTACAATAAGCTTTAATGAAATGGCCAAAAGAGAGAAATATTAATATCACTGTGGAGAAAAGGCAGTATAGTTTGCTCAGCATTGTTGGAACATTTGGAGAGACGATGAACAAACATTCAGGTTAAGGAGACATCTGCCAAAGTAAAGGTCTTTCAGTGAAAAGGGCACTGGAAACTTCTGTCCAGCATATAATACTTGGCCAATGGAAGTATCAAACGTGAGAATAAAATGTATCAAAAAACTAATAGTTGGCTTGGGGGACCTCAGGGAAGAATCAAAGGAGAAGAAAATATTGTGTCTATATGAGCATTCAAAGGTAAATAAGATTTTTAAAAATTGCACTTACTTAAAATATTCATCTTACTAGTTTTAAGTATATAAAATGAATGAATAATTTAATAGGAAGAAAAGAGAGAGGCCGTGAGCTGCCTGGAGAGGTAAATTCCAAGCTCGAGCTAAGTGTTCTTTCCAGACTATTCTCTTTGGAAGGGTTTCTTGCCAAAAGTATGCTCCCAGGCTCACCTCAGGTGATGTATTAACATTCTGAAAGCTTTTACCTAAACCAATAAATGAAACTCCCTGATTAGCTACAATCCCTGTAGACTCAGTAACTTTACCCATTAATTAACAAAGGGGCAAGTGAAAACAAGGAGAGAGTGTAAGGCAAGAAATCTTGCCATTTCTGTTAAGTCTTAGGATAACAACAAAAATAAATAAATAAAAATGAATGATTTACAGCCACTTTTTTGGGGGCAATTTGTCGAAATAGCTAGATTTTGTTCAGTTCAGTTCAGTCACTCAGTCGTGTCCGACTCTTTGCGACCCCATGAATCGCAGCACGCCAGGCCTCCCTGTCCATCACCAACTCCCGGAGTTCACCCAGACTCACATCCATCAGGTCAGTGATGCCATCCAGCCATCTCATCCTCTGTCGTCTGTTATGTATGGCTGTGTGTGTGTGTGTGTTTATAGTTTTTTAAACATATACACTCAGAATGCTTACTGATAAGTAAAAATATTTATGACACATTTGCAAATTCTGTTAAGGAGATGTTTCTATGGATAGTTTCACTTCAAAAATTGTAGTGTTGTGGCTTTTAGAAGATTGCAAATATATTTCCTAAGAGACATAAAGTACACATCTGCTAATAAGATGAAAGTCCAGGATAATGATTATCCTTTTTCACTCGGAAATTAACACAAAGGATGGATTTTAAAGATGAAGAGGGAAAAAATAAAAATAAAGATACAGAAGGTATGTGGCACTGAAATATTTATTAACTTAACCAGACATATCAGACATGTAATTTTTCCTTTATAAACAACACATCTATTTGGATAGGAAAATGTCACATTGAGACACAAAAGCACTTGGAGTGGGTAGCAGAGAAAAGATTGGTTCCAGGATTCTAGATGTGTTTCAAAGTAACAAATCTGCTACTGACAAGAGCAAAAAAGTTGAAGAGTTTGATGATCTAAGTATGAAGAGGCTATACTCTGGCACATTGGAGAAGACATAGAAACCAATACTTCCCAAACAATGTGATTTTAATATAAATCACATATTATCTCTCTGTATAATCACTAATTTAAAATGGCAATTCTCTGAGCTAAAGAAAAAGGGAAGTGGGTTGGGGTTATCAGAAGCTAGAAAGAAAGCCCTGTGGAGCAGGAAACTGCCTCTCCGAGGAAACGGTGCTCCCTGACCTGAGCTCCATGCGAAGGCCCCAGCTCTGGTGTTGTGAGGGTATAGCCAGAAGCTAGAATCTGGAAACAGGTGTTGCTGGGAGGACACCAACAGAAGCCACAAGTCCCTTCCTCCATTTGTCCTACCTCCGGGCTCCCTCTGCTTTGGTTTGGTTTGGTTTAGCTGCTAAGTTGTGTCCTACTCTTGGGACGCCATGGACTGTACCCTGCTAAGGCACCTCTGTCCATGGGATTCTCCAGGCAAGAATGCTGGAGTGAGTTGTCAATTCCTTCTCTAGGAGTCTTCCCAAGCCAGGAATCAAACCCCGTTCTCCTGCATTGCAGGCAGATTCTTTACCATCTGAGCTATAGGGAAGATATACTGGTAGAATCTATCAGAAAACCTTCAGGTAAGTGACAAATATGTTTCAGCATCACTGGTCAAGCATCACAGAGCAGAACAAAGAAGAATGGGTTTGAAGCTTAGAGGTAAGAGATTTATAGCAGAATATTCTGTTATTCCCTTTCTCTCTTTGCACCATAAGTTTCTTTCTTTCAATCACATAATACCATCAGCATTCCAAACCCTTCCTGGACCTTACATGACTTCTAGAGCTACTTCCCTCCATTAGTATTCCCTTTCATTTTAAACCAATACAATATTGTAAAGTTAAATAAAATTAAATTAAAAAAAAAAAACTTCTCAAAAATGCTCTCTAGAAAGGCCATTGCAACTCAACTACCATTCAAATACTAAATCACTTCAATCTAGCTTCCCTTCGTTAGCATACGTGTGCATGCGTAGTCATTTTAGCCATGTCTGACTCCTTTAGAACAGTTCCATGAATACTGAATTTCACCAGGGTTACCAAACCAAAAATCCAGGCAGCTACTCTCTCCTGCCGGAAACACTTTCCTTTGTGGACATCCATGAATTCCTGTTCTCACTGAATGCAATTTTCAGTCTCATGCTTTCATCTCTTACTTCACTGCACTTCTAGTTGTTTGTATGTCACAAGTTTTGATGCAGGATGCAATATTTCTGTAACTCCACTCACTCTGTAAAAATCTTTACTGTGAGTAAAACACTGTAATGTATTAAGTGTTTAATAGTATCTCTATGCTGGTAAACTCCAAATTCATGGATCAAAATGATATCACTCCTGTGAACTCAGACATCCAGTAAACTGATATTCCTCCTTCATTGTTGGACAACGTCATCAACATAATGTTGCTCAAATGCTACTATTTATTATGTCCTAAAAAATTTTCCTTCTTTAGTCTTCTCTAAGGAACTGGAATGAAATCTTACCAGCTGCCCAAGTTAAAAACTAAGAAATTATCTTTAACGATTGGATTTATTTCATCTTCCACATGCAATACATAAAGATATGCTTGATTTTACCTCCAAATGTGTCTAAAATCTATTTACTTTCTATACTTTCATTCTGCTTTTAGCAGTAAGAATCCAAGTCACCATTACCGTATACACCACTCCTATCTTGTCCTGATTACCCAACTCCTGTGTTCTCTTACTCTAATCCAGCCTCTCCACAGCAGCCAATGATTTTTAAAGAAAACAATCAGATCTTGTTACTTCTCTTTGAAAGCAATCCAATGGCTTCCAACAGCACTTAGAATAAATTTCAAATGATAAATGATGTCCCATAGCCTATAGAGCCTAGCCTAACTATTATATTCACCTTGTTTAAGTCTTCCACGAGCAACTCTCTATATTCCAACAACATTGCTGTTTTTTGGATGTTAATTTAACTTTCTTTTAGAACTTTTCTTTATAAAATAATTTTATTAATAATGTATATTTATTAATAATGAGTATACTTGATCTTTGTTGCCGTGCAGGCTTTTCTCTAGGTTCAGAGAGCTGGGGCTACTCTTACTGCAGTAGCCTCTCCCGAAGCAGAGCACGGGTACCAGGGCACGCCTGCTTCAACAGCTGCACTGCGCAGGCTCCGTCACTGTGGTTCCCAGGATCTAGAGCACACATTCTATAATTTTGGCACACAGGCTGAATTGCTCCATGGCATGTGGTTTCCTCTGGGACCAGGGATCAAACCCACACCTCCGGCATTGGCAGACCAGCTCTTCGTCACTGAGCCACTAGAGAAGCCCCTTAGTTTAATTTTTAAAATATTATTGAAATATAATTGATTTACAATGCTGTGTTGTCGTTTCATGGCTGTCGTGTCCGACTCTTTCGAACCCCATGGACTGTAGCCCATCAGACTTCTCTGCCCATGGGATTTCTCAGGCAGGAATACTAGGGTGGGTTGTTTCCTTTTTCAGGGGATCTTCTAGACCCAAGGGTTGAAGGTGGGCACCCCACATTGCAGGCAGATTCTTTACCAACTGAGCCCCCAGGGAAGCGCTATCTATCTATCTATATTCTTATATACATATAGTCTTTTCTATTGTGATCTACCCAGGATATTGAATATAGCTCCCTGTGCTACGCCCTAAGACCTTGTGACTTACCCATCCTATAAATAATAATTTGCATCTGTGAATCCCACTCTCAAAACATCCCTCCCCAACTCCCCTTCCCCTTGGAATACTGCTCTTTTTTTAGTTACTTAACAAAATTTTGAGCACTTACTATGTGTTACCATCATGGTAAACAGTCTTTGTATCCTCATAAATACTGAGTCTAATAGAAAGTGACACACACACCTGTATGCATACTTTCTATTACAGATTTAAATATTGTTGCATAGGAAATAAACTCGGGATTCAGAACAGAAATAGATCATGATTGGTGAAGAGTTAAGCTATAATCTATAAATCAAGTATTTAGCCATGCAAAAAAATGAAGAGAAAAGAAATTTCAAGTAGAACATCATATGGAAAGGCCCTAGAACGTTAGTGTGGACAAGCAGCTAGCAGGACTTGAAGGCCTTAATGTAGTAAATTAAAAGGAAACAGGCAGAGATATGGTTGGATGGATATAGTAGCCTAGCCAATTGGGCCATTACAGATTTCTCAACCTTGATAAGTTTACCAGATAAGTCTCTGTTCTGGATGGCTGACCTGTGTAGTTTCATCTTTAGCAACATTACTGACCACTGGAAAAAAGTAGCATATGACCTCAGCTGTGAAAATTATGGTTACCAAAGGGGTAATGCACAGAGGGATAAATTGGGAGACTGGATTTGACATATACAGTCTAATATATACAAAATAGATAACTGATACGAAACTACTGTATAGCACAGAGAACTCTACTAAGTATTCTGTAATGACCTCTATCAGAATAGAATACAAAAAAGCATGACTATATGTATATGTATGTGTGTATCTATATGTGTGTGTATATCTATATCTATATGAGCTTCCCAGGTGGTTCAGCAGTAAAGAATCAGCCTGCAACAGGAGATCTGGGTTTGCTCCCTGGGTCAGAGAGATCCCCTGGAGAAGGAAATTCTTTCTTAGGACAACCCACAGACAGAGGAACTTGCATCCATGGGGTCACAAAGAGGCTAAGAGTCAGACAGGACTCATCAACTAAGCATGAACATATATATATTTATATGTCCATTGAGTCGGTGATGCCATTCAGCTATCTCATCCCCTGTCATCCCCTTCTCCTCCCTCCTTCAATCTTTCCCAGCATCAAGGTATTTTCTAATGAGTTGGCTCTTCACATCAGGTGGCCAAGTATTGGAGTTTCAGCTTCAACATTAGTCTTTCCAATGAATATTCAAAACTGATTTCCTTTAGGATTTACTGGTTTGATCTCTTTCCAGTCCAAGGGAATCTCAAAGCATCTTGTCCAACACCACAGTTCAAAAGCAACAATTCTTCGGTGTTCAGCTTTCTTTTATAGTCCAATCCTCACATCCATACATGATTATTGGAAAAACCGTAACTTTGACTAGACAGACCTTTGTCAGCAAAGTAACGTTTGTGCTTTTTAATATGCTGTCTAGGTGGATCATTTTTTTCCAAGGAGCAAGTGTCTTTTAATTTTATGGCTGCAGTCACCATCTGCAGTGATTTTGGAACCCAAGAAGATAAAGTCTGTCATTGTTTCAATTGTTTCCCCATCTATTTATCATGAAGTAATGGACTGGATGGCATGATCTTTGTTTTTTGAATGTTGAGGGTTAAGCCAGTTTTTTTCACTCTCCTCTTTCACCTTCATCAAGAGGCTTTTTAGTTCCTCTCCATTTTCTGCCATGCTAGTGGTGTCATCTGCATATCTGAGGTTATTGATATTTTTCCTAGCAATCTTGATTCCAGCTTGTGCTTCATCCAGCCTGGCATTTTGCATGATGTACTCTGCATATAAGTTAACTAAGCAGGGTGACAATACACAGCTTTGATGTACTCCTTTCCCAATTTGGAACCAGTCCATTGTTTCATGTCCAGTTCTAACTATTGCCTCTTGACCTGCATACAGGTTTCTCAGGAAGCAGGTCAGGTGGTCTGGTATTCCCATCTCTTCAAATATTTTCCACAGTTTGTTGTGATCCACACAGTCAAAGGATTTAGCATAGTCAATGAAGCAGAAGTAGTAGGTCTTCTGTAGTTCTCTTGCTTTTTTCTATGATTCAATGGATGTTGGCAATTTGATCTCTGTTTCCTCTGCCTTTTCTAAATCCAGCTTGAACATCTGGAAGTTCTTGGTTCACGTACTATTGAAGCCTGGCTTGGAGAATTTTGAACATTACTTTGCTAGCGTGTGAAATGAATGCAATTGTGTGGCAGTTTGAACATTCTTTGGCATTGCCTTTCTTTGGGATTGTAATGAAAACTGACCTTTTCCAGTTCTGTGACCACTGCTGTGTTTTTCAAATTGTCTGGCATATTGAGTGCAGCACTTTACTAGCATCATCTTTTAGGATTTGAAATAGCTCAGTTGGAATTCCATTACCTCCACTAACTTTGTTCTTAGTGGTGCTTCCTAATAGTGAATTCAATTTGTTGTAGAGAAGAAACTAACACAACATTGTAAATCAACTATACTCCAATAAATTTAATTTAAAAAAAAACTATATATTTCAATGTCTCATGAGGAGCAAAAACCACTGGTATGTACTAAGAAGTTGCAGTGAATAATAGCCAACATTTCCTAAACTTTGGCTTTTTCCACTTGCTTCATAGAGCTATATACTTGAATGAATGAGGTTCACCTTTCACGTTTCTCTTGGAAGAATTTTACCAAATGTTTGAATATATAACATAAACCATAAGCTTCTTTGCAGGCCACCTGTCTCCTAATTGTAAAGTGATGCCAAATATTATGCAGAACTCCACTTCAATGAACCCATTTCTGTATTAGCATAATGCTGACTGCCTTAACAAAGGAGCCCCATATACCTTAAATTCAATGGAAATGTATATCTTATATGAATAGGTGGTGGTGCAAGTTTGGAGAAGGTAAACAAGGTTCTCTGTTCTTACCTCTGCCCTCCTATACAGGTGATCCTTAAAAAATGCTGAGATTAGGGGGTGGGCCCTCTGTACAGTCCCAAGTCTGCATATAACCTACAGTGGGTTCTCCTCATCCATGGCTCTATATCTGTGGATTTAACTCAGATCATGTAGGACCAAAATATTTGCTGTTGAATAAAATATCCCTGTATAAATGAACCTCTATAGTTCAAGCCCCTCCTGTTCAGGGTCAACCGTAATTCAACTTTCAATGTAGCAGAAAACAAATTTCTGTAAACGTTAAGTCAAGTCATCCAGGTATCTCTTTAATACCCCATTTTAATTTTAGTAAAGACAGTCATAAAAGCCTTAGAGTGCCTAACATCCCCGACCTCATTTCACCAGTGTTCTCACTCGGTCTGCTCCAGGCACACTGGCCTTCCAGATGTTTTTAAGTGTCCTCAAACAGGACAGGTACAGTCTGGCCCCAAGAACTTTGCATTGACTACTCCCTCTGCTTTGAGGACTCTTCTTCCAGATATCTGCATGAGTAAGTTCATTATTTCCTTTAATTTCTCACAAATTCACCATCACAGTGAGACTATGTCCTCTAGTTCCCCACAGCGAATAACCCCTGAACTCTGAAATCCACTATACTTGCTGAGGCGATCATTAACATCATGCATCAGATGGTTCTTGTTCTCCCTGCTACAAGGCAGCTGGCAGGGCTGTGCTTTCTGGTTGGCCCTCATATTGGAGTGGAACCACGTGATGAGTTTTTGCTGATAACCTGAGAATGGAAATGAGGTTTGGTCCTCCTGGCCAGAGTATCAGCTGTCTGGCCACGATTTTCTGGGTCCTTTTCCTCTGACCTAACAATGGCATGACCTAAACCATGGTGTTTCTAGCCCTTTTAACCCAGACCGTTTGTTAGACTGACTGTTTGTTATCTTTACTATGTATTCTCTCTTTCTCATGGCAAGAATATAAGATTAAGGAGCAGGGATCTTTATCTGTTTTATTCATGACTACAAAGTCCTCAAAATAATGTCTATTATATAATAGGTGTTCACTGAAAACATCAGATTGCTGAATAAATCAAAGGGAGTCCCAAAAGTATATTCTGCTTATGAAGAAATCACTATTTTTTTTTTAAAGGACATGAAATGGGCATGAAAAAGTTTCCAAGAAACAGTTGGTGACAATGAAAAAGTAAAGCATAAAAGTTCAGTCTAAAACTGCACACACATACATATACACAGATTATATAGATAAAAATATATAAGTATAAAAACAGTGGAAATAAATACATGAGTATACTTAAAGAGTCTATTTTTATGTCTGTAATCATTTGTGTTTATATATATAAATACCTATGTATATATAAATATATATATTTACTTCTGTAATTTTACCAAATTATAAATGATTAATGCATAACATCTATACTGAGCCACCTGGGAAACTCATATAGAAATAAGGTCGCACATAATTATCTTCGGAGCTTTGCTGGTGGCTTAGAGGGTAAAGGATCTGCCTGCAATGTGGGAAACCCAGGTTCTATTCCTGGGTGGGGAAGATTCCCTGGAGAAGGAAATGGCAATCCACTCCTGTATTCTTGCCTGGAGAATCCCATGGACAGAAGAGCCTGGTAGGCTACAGTCCACAGGGTCACAAAGAGTCGGACACGACTGAGCGAGTGGCCCTAACTAATTATCTTCAATTATTTAGTCTCTTCTTCTTCCTTTCAGTAAAGGGAATCCTCTAGTTTTTGTTTGACAGAAACATACAATATTTCTTAGTTCCTGTTATAGTTTGATTTAAACATGTGCCTAAATTTGGCCAAGGGGATAGAAGCAGAAGTATTGCATGGGAGGGACTTCCAGACCACCTCTTTAAAGAAGTTTGTCCAGTACTCTGCATTTTTCCTTACCATTGGATGAGAAATGCAAACACAGGAACACAAAGTTGAAGTTGATAGATCTGCCCCCCATACCTGCTCAGTTATCCTCTGGACTGTGATATTAAGAGAAATCAATTTCTAGTGTATCTTACTCACTATATTTTACAATCTATTAAAGGAGGCTGAGAGCCAAAGAATTGATGCTTTTGAACTGTAATGGTGGAGAAGACTCTTGAGAGTCCCAGTCAATCCCAGAACAAATCAGTCAATCCTAAAGGAAATCAATCTTGAATATTCATTGGAAGGATTGATGATGAAGCTCCAATACTTTGGCCACCTGATGCAAGGAGCTGACTCATTAGAAAAGACCCTCATGCTGGGTAAGATTGAGGGCAGGAGGAGAAGGGGATGACAGAGGATGAGACAGATGGATGGCATCACCGACTCAATGGACATGAGTTTGAGTAAACTCCCAGAGTTGGTGATGGATAGGGAGGCCTGGTGTGCTGCAGTCCATAGAGTCACAAAGAGTCGGGCAAGACTGAGTGACTGAATGGTAACAACAATAGTAACTTAGCTGTTATTCTAGATATCACTAAATCCAAGTAGGAGGTGGTCAGGGTAGATTGGTTTCTGCACTTTCATGTATAGTATAAAGGTATGTATTTCACCCTTTTCTTCCTCATTCTATGTCAGTAATTATAAAGATTCAATCACAAATTGGCTCTTCCTTTTCTAAAGAATAATACTGGTTAAGTATTTTAACAAAGTCATCACAAAATTTTTAAAGTCCTTGCCTTGTTATTAGGCAAATGTGGCACTTTAATATATATGAATAATTGCATGAACTTATGTGCATCATTTTTGGCAACAGATCTTCCACAGTTGACACAAAGATGCCTGGGAAAAATTTGATAATTAGCAAAATGTGATATAAAGAAATCCATATCTTATGTTGTATTCATCAATACCCAATACAAAAATAATGAATGTCTGTATAGATAAAAAAAATAGGATGCTTCCTTCATCACTAAAAAGTAGCTTTTCAGGCAAGGATCTGAGTTTTACTTAAAATATATCCTTTGTTATGCTTTAGTAAAAACATGGGGTAATGCGCATGGGGAATGTTCTGTAAAGGCAGAGCCAATCCATATTTTGTGTGATTATATTTGTAAATCTTTATTTTAGATCAATTTGCCACAAGTTATTTTCAATGAGTAGGACAGGGTATGATTCAATTGGTTTTGTTCTAAAAACGTATAGCTTCAATTATTTCCTGAACTCTGTCTATAATGATTTGCATTCTATTGTCCCTGCTGTTCCCTGACACCTACCATAATATAATCTTGTCCCTCTAGTTTTGTTCTATTTCTTTTCTTTCCTCCTCTTAATTACCCCTTTTGTACCCCTGGCCTATGGTATCTGTGTCTCTAATACTAATTTCACAACCCCCAAGGCTTGTCAGGTTAAAGATTAATGAGCAGACTATACCCAGAGGCTTCAGAAAGGTTAAGCATAATTACAAATGGGTATTTTATGCAATGCTGGAGATGTGCAAGCTGTTTTTTTAAAAAGGGCAAGAAAAAAGGTAATGAAACTTATGGGATTCATGTCAACTATTGTATCTCAAAAAGAAGGTCTTGTTAAAATGAGAAATTAACATGCTAACTGAAAGGGACTGTTACATTCTACCCTTTGTTTTATTCCTGATTAAAAGACACACATCCACGAACAAAACCATACGGTAGAATTAAGTACAATCACAAGGCTGTTATATCACTCGCTTTTAATTTTACTTTTTTTCTTTATTATGAAAAGGTACTTTTTCATTTTACAGTAAAAAAAGAAAAGTTACAGTTTGAAAAAAAAAAAGACTGGAACATTGGAAAAATTAAACAGCATTCAGGGAAGGAATATGTCATTTCCAGTTGAAATTTTATACTTACCACGAAAAGAGCTACTTTCTGTGGAAAAATAAAGCTTTTTTAGAGGTCCAGTTACACAATTATTGTAAATTATAAGCTGAACATCTGGCCATCCCAGCACCATGGGGATAGTATTAGGATTATAGTAATTAAAAGAAATCCAGTCAGTGTTTTACTAATTATAAAGTGTTACCAGGGTTAAAACATTTGTGTTTAAAAGTGAGAAAGCTGTTGGCTTAACTGGAGGTGCTTTTCCCCAAAATGTTTCAGAACAAGGGAACACGTTAGAATTAACTTCGCTCAAAACAAAAAAGCATAATGCGAATATTGATCTCTAAATGTTGAGTTGATAAGTAAGGATTTTTTGGTAGCAAAGAGGTTAGACATGAGTAGTGTTAATTAATTTCCTTTCAGATTATTCAAGGTCTTACTGAGGGCAGCCCTTTCCACTTACACACTAGATTTACACTAGATTTCTCCACTTCCCCCACCAACCACTTTTCTGTAGGGCTTGGAGAGAAGTGGATGTTCTCAGGTTGCATCAACATTGTTTTCTCTCTCCATTGAAATATGGAAATATGGAAAGTCACAGATGAACATGAAAATTTCCATCTCATTTAAAATAGGGAAAAAGCGCTTTCTTGCCGTCATTGTTTTTCTATCTACCACCCTATTTTCTTTATAGGAAAATTTCCTAAAGCACTTGTCTGGTTTTTTCTGCCTCACATGTCTTCCTTCCCAGTCTCTTTTAAATTCACATCAATACAGCTTTCATTTCAATAACTGAAACGGCCATTTGTTAAGGTTATTGGTGATCTTCCTAAATCCGGTGTACAGTCTACTGGCCTCTCCTCAGCCTCCTCTTCCACGCTCAGCCGTGGCAAACACCCACTGAAGCCCTTGCTTTCTACAGTCAGCCCTCCGTATCTGTATCTGCAAGTTTTCCATGTATGGATTCAACTAACCTCACATTGAAAATATTTGAGGGAAAAAAGTCCAAAATTTTCCAAAAAAGCAAAAGTTGAATTTGCTACACTCTGGCAACTATTTACACAGCATTTACATTGCATTTACAACTATTTACATAGAATTTGCATTGTATTTACAACGATTTGCATAGCACTTACTTGGTACTAGGTATTATAAGTAATCTACAGATGATTTAACGTATACAAGCGGATGTGCAGAAGATATGTGCAAATCTACACCGTTTTATAATACGACTAGACCAGAGAAACAGACTCAGACTTTGAAAACAAACGTATGGTTACCAAAGAGGAAAGGCTGGGGAGCAGTGGGGAGAACTTAAGGGTTTAGGATTAACATTTACGCACTACTCTACATAAAATAGATAATCAACCAAGACCTACTATATAGCACAGGGAACTCTACTCTAAATTTTTTGTAATAACCTATAGTGGAAAAGAAACTGAAAACGAATGGATGTATGTATATGTATAACTGAATCACTTTGCTGTGTACCTGAAACTAACACAACAGTGTAAATCGATGGCACAATATAAAATTAAAACAAAGATACCAGAGTATTCTCAGATTTTGGTATCCATGGGGATCTCCTGTGGATACTCACAGACGACAGCAATATCTCCCTGCTGGATACGTTTTCTTCACTTGACATCCAGGACATCCACCGGTAACTGGTTTTACACCTACCACTCTGCTCGCTCCCTCTCAGTCTCCTTGCTTGTTCCTAATCTTTCTGAACTCATGGTTGTTTAGGAAGAGCCCAAGATCATCCTTGAACGTTCTCTCTTTCAGAATTCTTTTCCTTGGTGAATTAATCCAGTCTCATGACTTTCAATGTCGTGTATATGCTGATGACTGATAGACTAGAATTTTTCAGTTCACTTCAGTTCAGTCGCTCAGTCGTGTCCGACTCTTTGTGACCCCAGGAATCGCAGCACGCCAGGCCTCCCTGTCCATCACCAACTCCTGGAGTTCACTCAGACTCACATCCATCGAGTCAGTGATGCCATCCAGCCATCTCATCCTCTGTTGTCCCC
>NW_011494804.1:959888-969863 GCF_000754665.1 Bison bison bison
CTCTCACATCCATACACGACCACAGGAAAAACCATAGCCTTGACTAAACAGACCTTTGTTGACAAAGTAATGTCTCTGCTTTTGAATATGCTATCTAGAATTTTTACTGCTGACCGAATATCTATGTTCTCAGTCACATTACACAGACCCTTTCTAGTTAAGTGGGCCCATTGGATTCATCAACACCAATAGGTGATGCCTATCTCTCTAGACAGTGTTTGAGAGCTAATGTGAGCCCCTCTCACATGGTGATGGTGATACATGATGAACGTGAAGGCCTCATATACAAATAGTGGAATTCTGATATAAAAGCAGTGTAGATGCCTGGGTCAAGTGCTTAAAAGCAACCTAATCTGTGAAGGTGTTTGGACACTTAGCAGGCTTTTTATGAGCAAGAAATAAAGCTTTTCCACTTTATGCATAGGGTCAACAAACTTCTTCAGTAAAATGACAGATGATAAATATTTCAAGCTTGTAGACCATGCCATCTCTGTTGCAACTACTCAGTTTCAATTTTGCCATTTTAGTGACAGAACAGCTGTGGGCATGATATAAATGAATCAGAATGTAGCTGTGTTCCCACAAAAGCTTATTTAACTGAAATGGGTGGTAAGCTGGATTTGGCCTATGGTCCATTGTTTCTGACCCTTGCTCTAAGCCACTGAGATTTTGGTGTTTCTTTACGATCACAGCATGTAGCCTAGTCTATATGGATTAATACAACTGTCAAACATATGCCTTCATTCCAGGTCTCCAGGCACATGCATGATTGACATGGGCTCCTAATTTCTCCTTTTTTAAAAAAATTTACCTTATTCTCAATCCCAAAGGTCAGTGTGATGCTATCAAAAGATAAGTTCAATTTTCTCACTCTTTTGCTCCAAGTTATCTAGCACATTTCTATCTCTTTATCAAAAGTCTACAATTGTTAAAATAGCCTGCAAATAGGATAACCATTCATTCCAGTTTTATAGAAAAATACCCAACTTTTTAAATGAAGTTCATCTCCTTTCACTTTCAAAAGTGTGCTGAGATAATCAGTTATATATAACTCATTATCTCAGTGGCCTCGTTTGCTTCTACTTTCCCATATTTCATATTGATCCAGCCATATCTGCATTCTTGCCATATCAGAGCACACAAAACACCATTCAACATTAGTACTTTTTACGTTTCCTATTTCCGTTTCCTAAAATGTTCTTCCTTTAAAACTCGCCTGCTCTATTCCTCCTTCACCTTTATCATATGTTTCCATAAATGGGATATTCTCAATGTAGTCTTCCTCAACTGATTTGCCTTCAATTGTATACCATCTGCCAATCCGCTTTGTCTCTCCCTCCCTCATTTACTTATTTTCACCACAACACTTGTGACCATCTATGGCATAGGAGTCTGACAAAATGTTCTTACTTATTTCATTTGTTGCAAATCTTCTCACATTAGAATGTACCCTCCATAAAGTCGGATGCTTCCCCCAAATCTACCGCCATGCCTCATAATGCAGTTGGTCTGTGTTTTGAATCGATAGTATCTATAATGAAAATTAATTGTTTAGGTCCTAAAAGAGAGACTACCTCTCTTCAATTTTAGTTGCATTCAACTGATTTAGGGATGATCTGTGTCTTAGCCATGAGGACTTAGGGAACAGAGACTTGTGTGTGTGTGTGTGTGTGTGTGTGTCTGTGTGTGTGTAAAGTAGCTCAGTTGTGTCCGACTCTTTGCAACCCCGTGGACTGTAGCCTGCCAGACTCCTCTGTCCATAGGGAACAAAGACTTAGGGAAGTCCAAATAAAGTGTTATCTCTAACACTTGAAGATCTAAATATTTAACAAGAATGCAGAAATAATCTAGTTAATGAGAATATTATGAGAAGTAATGTGAGGTGACATATTACAATGGTAGCCACTGCTTCAAAATGAACTGATGAGAGATACAGAAAGTTGTTTTCCAGTGACTTTGCTCAGGCACATTGACTATCTCTTGAAGTGGTCAATGGGAAACCCTATCTAGGATCAGTCTATTAGAATAAGAGCAAATTGATCTCTGCTGCTCACTTCTAGCTCATGTTTCCATTGGTCGCAGTAGCTGTCTGGGGATTTAGTGCTCCTGAACTTTCTGCTTGCATCATTTGGCTCTTCTGCAACTGCTTGGAAAGTGAGATCTTAAACTCCAGAGTCCGTTGTTTTATTTAAGCTTGTTAATGTTTCAAAGAGCCAATGATATGAGTCCAGTTGACCTCAGGAAGAAAAAAATATGTGGAGATACACAGGGCTGGGAGGTCAGTGAAGTATCAGAGGAGGAGCAAGAGGTTGAGCGTGCAAAAGTCAGGGAATTCAGAGAAAATCTGAGAAGGTACTTAGAATATGATTTTTATAAACTATTTTTTTTAACATTGGTCATATCCATACATCATGACCACAATTACTGTATGCACTTCTCTTTTGCAGGGAAATACACCTATTGATTTCACTTTCTTTCTTTTCTTTAGCAATATAATATTGATTTGTGACCAGATTATGTTGGTGAGTAGACTAAATGCTTAGTTGAGAATAAAAAGTTATTAAAGACATGTTAAAAGTATAGGAGAAAATGGCCTGTGCTTAGAATCTGACCTATGGAGATGTCTCACAGCCCTTGAAAACTAATTTTTAGAAGCTGCTCCATCAAAGGATAAATTCTGGATTGTGAGTGTGTGCTCAGGTAGACTAGGAACAACCAATTTCTATGGCCAGTTTCTGAGAGGACAGGGAGGCATCAACGCCAACCATCTGCCCTCCCAGAGAAAGCTGCAGTTCTGCCTGGCAACCACGGTGCTGGGACTGTAGCTGAATGAAGCGTGCTGCAGACTTCCTCAAAGGTAACCACAACCTCAAACAATAGAGAGGACAGATTTCCTCCTCACTCTTCTGGAAAGTGTGTTGCATCTAAGCTGCACTCAGAGGCATGTGTGCTCCGTTCCTTCCCATAAAGCAAAACGGAACCTGCTTTTCCACTCAGAATCACAGTGCAGGGCAGCCATTACTAACTTAGTTCAGACAAAGGTCTGGACACAGAACCATCTGCTGCTGCTGCTAAGTCGCTTCAGTCGTGTCCGACTCTGTGCGACCCCATAGACGACAGACCACCAGGCTCTGCCATCCCTGGGATTCTCCAGGCAAGAATGCTGGAGTGGGTTGCCATTTCCTTCTCCAATGCATGAAAGTGAAAAGCGAAAGTGAAGTCGCTCAGTCGTGTCCGACTCTTCGCGACTCCATGGACTGCAGCCTACCAGGCTCCTCCATCCATGGGATTTTCCAGGCAAGAGTACTAGAGCGGGTTGCCATTGTTGATGGCTAGAAGTGCAAGATCACTTCAAACATATTATGTCCAAAGCAGTAGTTCTCCAATCTTCAAAATCTATACCTATTTAATAAGCAAACATTTTCCCAACATCCCTTACTTCTGAATTAAAAACATAGTATTTTAGACTGGGGGAGAGATAAATTAGGAGTTGAGGATTAACATATACACAGTATTATATATAAAATTGTTAAACCACAAGGACTTACTGTATAGCACAGGGAATTATACTCAATATCTTATAATAACCTATAATGAAAAAAAATGAAAAGAACCTATATATGTATAACTGAGTCACTGCTACATACTTGAAACTAACACAATATTGTAAATTAACTATATCTCAATAAAAGAACATAAACATTTAGGGATGTACGGGGATTTGGTCTCTAGGTTTTTAAGCCATACATCAGTAATGATCTTTCCATAGCTGACACAGGAAGTCATCCTGAACTTAAACCTGCAAGTCTTTTTATAAGCCCACTACCTAAGCCAGACATTCAAGATCTTTGAGCACCAGTTAGAAAACTTTAAACAACTGAGGTCTATATTGTATAGCCTAGCAAGTGCAGTTATTAAGTATTTATGACTGTCTCCTTATTTCAAAGTTATTTATCGAATCAGAGTATTTGATCTACCTTTTATATTTTCATGATGAAGCTATTTAGAAACAAAAATTAGAACTTCCTCCTTCATCTGCAGTTAACATGCTGCTGCTAAGTCGCTTCAGTCCTGTCCGATTCTGTGTGACCCCATAGACAGCAGCCCACCAGGCTTCCCTGTCCCTGGGATTCTCCAGGTAAGAACGCTGGAGTGGGTTGCCATTTCCTTCTTCAGTGCATGAAACTGAAAAGTGAAAGTGAAGTCGCTCAGTCGTGTCAGACTCTTAGCAACCCCATGGACTGCAGCCCACCAGGCTCCTCCGTCCGTGGGATTTTCCAGGCAAGAGTACTGGAGTGGGGTGCCATTGCCTTCTCCGTTAACATAGTGATTCTCCATGTCTTGTTAAGAAATGAAGTAATGACTGTGATTTCTTTGTTAGTTCATTGATTTTATGGTTATTTAAGTAATGCAATGATAAAGAGAAATAAGTAATACAGTTGGTAAGGAGAAATGGTTTGCAAACCTTGACTCACTTTAGGTCTAGATCAAAATGCATTTACCAAAACTTTGCCACTGAGGAGACTTTAACAGAAATAATATTTATAAACCTAACAATATCGGAGCACAAATCAATTAAGAAACTGTTTCTAAAGGCTTACATAGTTCCTGTCTCTTGATTAAATTTTTCTTTCTTCGTTTTGTTATTAGTTGGGATTTTGGCTGATGTTTCCCTAGGAACATTTCCACTAATGAAAAGGTCTTTCAATTTAACAGCTTTAGAGATACAGCAAGATTTTGTCCATTAAAAGGAGCTATTTTCCTATTAATATGGAATAGACTAATGACTGAAAAAAGAAATACAACAAAGTCAAAATGGGAATAGAGAACAGTTTCCAAAAAGAAGAAGAAGAAGAAGAAAGCCTAAGGGGGTGAGCCACGACCATTGGTGCAGCTCAAGTGTACACAGGATATCGGAAGGTCAGGTTCAAGTAACAGAATAGCCAAAGAGTGCACATGCCCCCATTTAGTAGCCACTTACATATGCTATTTTATGTGACCTTCACAACAACTTAATCAGCATTATTTTCTTCAATATCACATGAAAATGATATTTTCATGTGAAAATATCATGTGAAATATGATGTGAAATATCATGTGAAAATGATAAGGGTCAGAAGGGTTTGGAAACTTGCCCAAAATCATACACATCAGTAGTTCTCAAATTTCTGAGTGTTCATGGAAGCAACCTAGATGTCCATCAGCAGATGAATGGATAAGAAAGCTGTGGTACATATACACAATGGAGTATTATTCAGCCATTAAAAAGAATACATTTGAATCAGTTCTAATGAGGTGGATGAAACTGGAGCCTATTATACAGAGTGAAGTAAGCCAGAAGGAAAAACACCAATACAGTATACTAACGCATATATATGGAATTTAGAAAGATGATAACAATAACCCTGTGTATGAGACAGCAAAAGAGACACTGATGTATGGAACAGTCTTATGGACTCTGTGGGAGAGGGAGAGGGTGGGAAGATTTGGGAGAATGGCATTGAAACATGTAAAATATCATGTATGAAACGAGATGCCAGTCCAGGTTCAATGCACGATACTGGATGCTTGGGGCTGGTGCACTGGGATGACCCAGAGGGATGGTATGGGGAGGGAGGAGGGAGGAGGGTTCAGGATGGGGAGCACATGTATACCTGTGATGGATTCATTTTGATATTTGGCAAAACTAATACAATTATGTAAAGTTTAAAAATAAAATAAAATTAAAAAAAAAATTTCTGAGTGTTGTAGACTCAGTTGTAGTGAGGTATTAAAAATCCAAGTGCCATAGTTTACCCCATTAGCCTTCCATTAAGCATTTAGTCTGCAGTTTTTATGACCTCTCTACTGTTTACCTTGAGTGTGAAAGGTAACATGGACAGCAAGCTGCAAATCTAGGATTCAAATATAGGTCAAATCTATCTCCTATGTCCACAAAAAGAACTAAATCTCAACCCAAATCAGAGTTGGACAGGAAATAAAAGTGATAGTGTTTGTAACAATCAGTGTCCCTTCTCTACCGTTCATTTGAACACTAGCATTGAACATGACACTAATTCACCGTGGACATAAAAAATGTGTTTCCTTTCAAATGAAAGAAGTTGTCTCTGAGCACTTCTTTTAGGATTCTATCCTACATGTACATGAACTCTATGGATTAATTTGGTTACTCTTTTGCTATACATTTAAGTTTAAATAGTTCCAAAGTTTTGTCTGGTAGCAATATTGGAGATAAATAGAAAATGTGGCTAAGGTTTTGTCCTGAGAAGTAGGAACTGCCATAGATGTGATTGCTTGCTCCAAGGAGAATCATAGGAGCTAAAGTTCTGAGGTTTTATGATGTTGCTTATTCCCCCACTGAACAGTTGAATTCAATATCACACAGATTTAGAAGCATGGCTACTCATCAATAGTAATAGGTGGATGCACTGTGGTCAAGTAAATTCTGCTATCAGAGCATTTTCTTTTCTCAGTAATTATTTATTAAATTGTAATAATTTCTTCCCTTTTCAGATGAGAAGGGGACATGAGTTCTTTTCAAAACATTTAAGTACTTAAACTCTCTATCCCCAAATTATGCAAGCTGAATTTGCAAATTTAAGGTTTGGTTTGGCAGAAGTCAATCAATCAATAAGAATAGATTTCTATCACATTTCTATACATTTTGTATGATGCTAGCAGAGAAACATTCTAAATTATTTTTATTAACAGGCAATAGTTTGTTTTAGGGCTTGGAGATCCACTCCAGTATTCTTGGCTGGGAAATTCCATGGACAGAGGAGCCTGGCAGACTGTAGTCCATGGGGCTGCAAAGAGTTGAACACGACTGAGCATGCATACACGCACAGAAAATTTGTTTTAGCCTTCCTTCAAGTTTAAGTCAAAGACTCCAACAATTATGGAGTACAGTTCTGCTCTTATTTCTAGTACAACAAGCATTTATCGGACACACTATCAACACATTTTTCTTTTAGGTATTCTTTTTGAATTTGTGTGAGCATTTATTTTCATTTTATATTGAACTAGAGTTGATTCATGATGTGTTAGTTTCAGGTGTACAGCAAAGTCATTCTGTTATATATACATATATCTATTCCTTTTCAAATTCTTTTCCCATTTAGGTTATTACAGAATATTGACCAAACTTCCCTGTGCTATACAATAAGTCCTTGTTGGTTATCTACTTTAAATATAGTAATTTGTATATGTCAACCCCAAACTCCCAATTTATCCCTCCCTCACCACCCTTTTCCTTTCATAACCAGAAATTTGATTCTATGTCTGTGAGTCTGTTTATTTTTTGTAAAGAAGTTATTTCTGTCATTTTTTAGATTCTGCATATAAGCAATATCAAATGAAATCTGTCTTGCTCCATCTGATTTACTTCACTTATTATGATAATCTCCAATTCCATCTGTGCTGCTGCAAATGTCATTATTTCATTCTTTTAAATAGTTGAATAGTATTCTTTTGTATATATGCGTATCTTCTTTATCCATTCCTCTGTTGACGGACATGTAGGTTACTTCCACACCTTGGCTATTGCAAACAGTATTGCAATGAACACTGGAGTGCTTGTGTCCTTTCCAACCACGTTTTTCTTTTTCTATATATGCCCAGTGGTGAAATTGCTGGATCGTATGGTACCTCTATTTTGAGTTTTATAAGGAACCTCCTACTGTTCTCCATGGTGGTCACATGAGTCTTTCAAAGATGAACATGAAGTTACCCCACTCCTCATAAAATTTACAGCTCACTGCTTTAGGTCAGTTTAATGGAAAAGGAGTAGCCAAACAATTGAATGATAAAAGCAAATGCAATCTGACAACAGTTTGGAACATGGATCTAAGACAACTGATACATTCATTTCACCACCAGAGACCAAGTTTGAGGGCAGTCAAGATGCTGGGTGAGAAAAGGTCAGGGAAAACAGAGGAACAGGGCAGACCAAGGGACAAAATCATAGAGACCAGGGCCCAGAAGAGAGGCAAAAAATGAGGGTCAGAGAAAAGAGAAGGACCAATGGGTATAGTAAGCCAGGAATTAGTACACAAAGTAAAGAAGAAGAATATTCATAAAGAAAAACAGATCTACTTTCATATAAAATGATATAAGGACTTACTTCTAAAATGTAAATACATGAGAAATTGATATTCAAAGAAGTGCATGCTTGCTGAGTCGCTTCAGTCGTGCCCAACTCTGTGTGATCGTATGGACTGTAGCCTACCAGCCTCCTCTGTCCATGGGATTCTCCAGGCAAGAAGTACTGGAGTGGACTGCCATGTCCTTCTCCAGGGGATCTTCCTGACCCAGGGATTGAACCTGCATCTCTTATCTCCTGCATTGGCAGGCAGGCTCTTTACCACTAGTGCCACCTGGGAAGCCTGTTAAAAGAAGCTGTACTGACAACTCTCCACAGAAAATAAAGCTCAAAATATCCCGGTTGTTTGAGGAGTTGATAATTTAACAAAGCAATCATTTGTGGTTGATGGTTGGAATTGGCCTGCTCAACAATTTAGCATGACAACTGGGTTCTAGTTCTATCCTGTCAATAACTATAAAAAAATGCATATCACAACTTCTCTGAGTTTCAGTTTTCTGAAATCAGGCAAAGCAAGGTTGGAGGTAGATTGAGGCAGAGAAGAGAGATTTCACTTCCAAGATTCTGCAACATGGAAACACATAGATCCATGGTAAGTAAAGAATAGGAGGAGAAAGCAGAGAAAGTGAGAAGGGTATTGTGCACCAGCCGTAGAACAGGGAGGCAGAGCGGAAGTTTATTATGGGATACCTCACGAAGGGAGCAAGATTTAAATTAGTGTTATATCAGGACTCTTCAAGGTGTTGGAGGAAATGCAAAGAGAAAGGCATGCTGAGACACAGACGCTATAATATAGAGGCACTATAATATGTAATATA
Source organism: Bison bison bison (assembly GCF_000754665.1). NCBI lineage: Eukaryota > Metazoa > Chordata > Mammalia > Artiodactyla > Bovidae > Bison > Bison bison. The sequence continues at coordinate 968,808 of NW_011494804.1, forward strand.
TAGTGCTGAATCTGGCTTAAGAAGGAGACGCTACAAGGAGGTGGAGAAAGTTGTCTGAGAGTGAGCATGATATGCATATCTTTTAGTTGGGGGCTACGTCAGTTTTCTTTTTAACATGATCATCTCTGTGATTTAGGGTGGTCCCAGTGCCACCTCTTCTCAGGCAAATCTGTGAACCCCCCAGAGCCAAGCAATCAAGATTCTTTCCCATCAGCCTTCTAAATCCATCTTAACACTGTCAGCTATTGAAAACTCTAAACTATGGGTGAAAAAGTTGAACTCTATTTTCTATTTTTATTTTTGAAATATTTAGCTGGTAACGGAGGTAAAATGGCACCAGAGGTTTATCACTAACCTGGGAACCAGGGAATAAAAGGAAGTAAACGATGAGACCCACTGCAGAGGCTTTGCCCCTGAACATGAGGCAGGGAAGGCCCTAGGGACAGCCAACAGAACCTTGAGAGACAGATGTACCCATCAGGGATGGAAGAAAGACTATGGTGTAGGGAGGAGATGTGAGAAGCAATGTTATCAAGGCTTGTTGAATTTAGGTTTCCTGTGGTCATGTATGGATGTGAGAGTTGGACTGTGAAGAAGGCTGAGCGCTGAAGATTTGATGCTTTTGAACTGTGGTGTTGGAGAAGACTCTTGAGAGTCCCTTGGACTGCAAGGAGATCCAACCAGTCCATTCTGAAGGAGATCAGCCCTGGGATTTCTTTGGAAGGAATGACGCTAAAGCTGAAACTCCAGTACTTTGGCCACCTCATGCGAAGAGTTGACTCATTGGAAAAGACTCTGATGCTGGGAGGGATTGGGGGCAGGAGGAGAAGGGGACGACAGAGGATGAGATGGCTGGATGGCATCACCGACTCGATGGATGTGAGTCTGGGTGAACTCTGGGAGTTGGTGATGGACAGGGAGGCCTGGCATGCTGCGATTCATGGGGTCGCAAAGAGTCGGACACAACTGAGCGACTGATCTGATCTGATCTGGACCATACTTAATGGGACTAGACCTTATAATATGCAAAAAAAAAAAAAAAAAAGGGAAAAGGGG
>NW_011494804.1:969963-982062 GCF_000754665.1 Bison bison bison
AAAAAAAAAAAGAGTGAAATGGGCCAGAAAAGAAGCAAAGGTCTTTTAAACAGAAGTAAAATCAAAGGGAAGAATTAGATTCTGTGCGTAGAGAAGTGATGCTGGTAAACCCTGCGAACATTCTTCCTAAAGAGAAAGATAGGGCTGTGAATTTGCATCACAAGGTGGAGCTAATTATGGGATGGCCAGTAGTCTCTTCCTATCCTCCCAGGGCGTGGCTGTTTTCCCTTCTTACCATCACAATGAGGATGGCCAAGAAGCAGGAGTCCCTGTTTCAACACAGTGAAGAATTGGGACACACAGAAGAGCCAGCAGGAATTAGAATGGCAAGAAAAATGCACACGTGGAGAAGGCTTGTGTATAACTCCCTAGCCTCCACTGATGGATTAGTTTGTAGCATTTGTACTTGATATGTATAATTAACACCTGCTCACTTATGTTTTAGGAAAGTCTTCCATGCTCCAAAAACAGCCAGGACTGTGCAGAACGCAAGGGTATAATTCTTCTGGGTGGCAGGGTTTTGGTCCTAGTTTTGTAGTTAATCCTCACAATGGGTACAACGACTGTGGCTCTCTCCTGTCACCAATTCCATGGAAGGAAAAGTCACTGTGTTCAGTGACTCAGGCCCTTTCATCCTCAATTTACAGAAAAGAAAAGAGGGTTTTGTTACATCTAAGTGAGGGCTCCCTATCAGAGAGTGTTCACATATTGAGCGTAGGTTCAGAAGTCACCTTCACCAATGAGACAGGAAGGAGGAGGAAAGGGGCAGCTGTTAAAAGAATGACATAGACGTTGAAGATATAACAAAAGCTGCTTAGAACAGAGTAGCCTCACATTGATGGAAGATTCGACTTCCAAGTGATGTTGCACCTCATTATACAGTCATCATAATACATTAACATAGGCTCAGTAATGCACCCACAGGCACCATGACAGTTCCCAGGCCAAAAATGGATGATGACCCAGTTCCTAGAAATCCCCACCCATTCCCCAAGTACCTCCACTTGGGCACCCACCCCAGGAATTCACTTGAGACCTGGGACATTCTTGCTCTACTCCATTCCCCTGCAATACCCTGCATAAAATCTAAGGCCTCACTCACTGAGGTCATCTCTGGGTAATTTGGCCATATTAAAACCCAGAAAAAAGATGTATCTGCTGTTATCATTTCTAATTAATTTTATTTTTTAAATTTTATTTTATTTTTAAAATTTACATAATTGTATTAATTTTGCCAAATATCAAAATGAATCCGCCACAGGTTTTAATCTCCATACTTAAGTTTATTTTGTTGCCAAGCTATGGAATAAAACTATAGAACAAACAGCAACTGTATCATTGATTCAGTCACTAAGGTGGGTACTCAAGGATAATCAAATGTTGGTGTACTAAACTTATTTTTATCATATGCCTTTTGGTTGAAAAAATACAGTGAGGTATAACTGATCTCTTCAGGCTGAAAAATGAATAAATGGGTTGGAATGTTATTTGCCAAACAAAGCAAGGTCACCACAGCCGAATAGCAATTTCAGATGCATAACAGTCTATAAATTAAGGTATTAAATTTGTAAGATACTGTTTTTAATTCACAGCTTTAATATAATTGTGTTTGCTCAATTAGAGTTGTTGGACATTGTAATTTCTGAGTTCTAATCTGTTTTTTAAAAAGGCAGAGCAAGCATTGATCGTCCTCATTAAAGTTTGAACAGCAGCTATAAAAGCAGCATGATAGAGTTGTACATCGGCTTAAGGTAAAAGAAGGGAAATTATGGAAGCAGGTGATGGAATAGGAAAACAGCTCATATTTTCCCACCTGTTCTAAGTACCCTCTTGGGTTATTTGAGTGGAGTGAAAGGGCTAAATCGCTCAGTCAAGTTCAACTCTTTGCACCCACGTAGACTGCAGCCCACCAGGCTCTTCTGTCCATGGGATTTTTTCAGGCATGAATACTGGAGTGGGTTGTTATGCAAAATAAGCATGTGACAAGGTGAGGCATGGAAAGTTGCTGACAGCTAGAAGGATTTACCGTAATATTCCGAAGGCAGCACTGGGGAAAGAGAAGGTTGCTAGGGGTCTACAAACAAAAGAGATGTTAATGTAAATGTGTAGGAAAGTGTCACAAAAGTTAAGAAAACACACACAAAAAAGGACAAAGAGGGAAAACAAGGGCCAGTATCCAAAAAGAACCCGAGGACTATAAAACACAGTGCAATTTGAAAGCTTTTCTTCTTTATTAGGAGCTGGTGATTTGATGCTCTTCACCTTAAAGAAAAAAAATTTCTAAATTAACAAGTGCAATAAAAACTGACCATCTACTGTGTTACCATGCAATTAGGCGTATGATTAGTCAATAGTCCAAGATGGATGGAATGTTACAGCTGCTAATAACTTTGGGGTCTCATGGACAGTTAATGGCCTTTGGAAAGAAATGCTACTCAGGCCTTCAATTGCAGCTGAACTCTGCATGCTATTAGGGCAGGAGAACCTAGACCAGATGAGTCCCTTTCAGAAGCACATGCCATGCTGTGTGGATCCGGCTGTGGAAGCAGTTTGCCAATCTGATCTTCAGAAACACATAGTCGGTGTTCGGCCAATAATGAATGTCAAAATAATACTTAGCTTCCCTTTGGGTGATTCAAAGGGCTCCGGCCAGAAAATAGGCATTATAACCTTTCTGGTATGTTTCTCATTAATTGTCCTTCAAACTGAGAGAGGTATTTTCAGAAGATTGCTTGTGTCGAAAGATCAGGGGGCAATGAACAGTGTGAAAAGTACTGAGTTGGACAAAATCATTACGTGTGATATACTGCACAAGGAAAATGAAAGTTCAGTCCTGGCACTGGGACTGGCAGAGGAATGTATGCAAAGTTGCTTCGTAACTATTACTCCTTAGACTCGATAACTGCTATGGCACTTCTGAGCCCCCAAGTAAAAATGACATGAATATAATATGAGTTGGGTTTGTTTCCCCTTGGTCCTTCTGTTCAATCAAACTTCCAGCCCAAACTTGAGACCCAGAATTTTAAAAAAAGCTCAAAAAAGTCCAGGATCAGAGGGGAAAGAGGAAATGGATAAGCCTGATATGAACATATGGGGCAAGTACCACAAAGGGCCACGTAAGGAAAGAGAGGAGCCAGAAAATGCAGTTCCCATCTCAGTCTGGCCTGAAAATTCTACATTCCTTCTAGAAAAAGCAAAGTGCTGGTAGGCAGGCAGTTGTAACAAAAGTATTTTGTCAAGGAAAGTAAATGTCGTTCTTGAGATGAAACACCACTTTGAATCTGGGAAAACAAGAGTGAGTATTGAATGACAGACCCAAGTCTCATGAAACAAGCACGGTGGAGACTCTGAAGAGAGCAATGAAATCTGGGCCATTGGGAGAGAAAACAAAGACTGGCTTCTGAGAGATGGATTGAGACATAACTGAGGCAATGAGATAATAATGATTTAGCGGAATCTTGAAAAAGTGTTTTTCCCAAACTCCCTGTTCGGGGGCAATTTAAAACAAGCTGCTACTGATGATAAAAGTAGACTTTCCAGAGGAGAATACATTTCACTGAACCCACTGGATTCTTTGTTCCAAGAAAATATTTAAAGAGTGTTTTCCTGTAGATTCCAATAGTCCCCTTGCTCTTTTATTACTGGACTCTTGTTGCTTTATACTGAATTTAATGGGTTTTAGTTTTATGATAACTTTTTTATTATTATACATGACCTGAAATTCTTTCTGGAACACAGCAGAGTATAAATTAATTCACAAAAAAATTTAAAAATACTGTTCAATCTTGGTACTCCCTAGGTTTTTTAAGCTAGAGAAAAATGAAAATTTAAAGAAATATGTATTAATATATATTTGTGTGTTTATATTTAGTATACATCTATATATAATTTGCATTATATATATATACATTGCTATTGCTAAGTCACTTCAGTCATGTCCGACTCTGTGCGACCCCACAGACGGCAGCCCACCAGGCTCTCCAATCCCTGGGATTCTCCAGGCAAGAACACTGGAGTGGTTTGCCATTTCCTTCTCCAATGCATGAAAGTGAAAAGTGAAAGTGAAGTCGCTCAGTCATGTCCGACCCTTAGCGACCCTGTGGACTGCAGCCTTCCAGGCTCCTCCGTCCGTGGGATTTTCCAGGCAAGAGTACTGGAGTGGGGTGCCATTGCCTTCTCCGATATATATACATATATGATAATAAATGTGTAACTCACTTATATAAAAAAAGATTAGTTTAATGAGTTATTTGCTAATTTAGGGTTGCCTGCTGAAACTTACTTTGAGAGGATACAATGCACCTGAATAGGAATAAAAATCAGAAGAGGATTTGCAAGGATTCAGATTCTCAGAATGAGAATGAAGAACAATAACATAAAATTTTCAGAACTAAAGTAAAAGGTAGAAATAGTGAGACAAAAGCTATCTTAACATCAGTAAAATAAAGACCATGTATATTAAAAAATGTTGCTAATTACATATATTCTGTAGAAGCTTATGGATGAAACTACTATAGATATTATACAGACGAGATGCCGCTTTGCCAAAGCAAACACATCAATGAGGAATAGAACACGTGTGAAAAGAGAGTGATTAGAAATAGAATACCGCCTCTATATAGCACTAACTCTGTAAGGTCACTAAAAGCCAAGCACTGTTTAAACAGTTCAGTGCACATTTACTCATTAAACCCCTCGACAGCCCTGTGAAGAAGATCCTGAGAGGTTATGTCCTTTGTTCCAGGCACATCATCAGAGGCAGAGTCAGCATTCAAACTGGCTTCCTGACTCCAGCGCGCAACTTCACTAAAAGATACCTCAAGTAATGAGCAGAAAAGAAAAAATGACCAAATGACTTCTTTGTCTAACAAAGTTCATGAGTTAAAATCTTTTGAAGTAAACAGTGTTTAGAAGATTGCGAGTGAAATATGCAGTTGTATTTTTTAGGGTTCCCAGTGTTTTAATCAGTATCCGTTGAATGGGTTCCCTGATGGCTGAGTGGTAAAGAATCCGCCTGCAGGGCAGGCGACGAGAGTTGGATCCCTGAGTCAGGAAGATCCCCTGGAGAAGGAAATGGCAACCCACTCCAGTATTCTTGCCTGGAAAATCCCATGGACAGAGGAGCTTGGTTGGGGTGGGGTACAATCCACGGGGATGCAAGAGAGTCAGACACGATTTAGCAACGGAACAGCAACAACAACAACAAAATCCATTTAATACCTAACATTTGAAAGACACAATGCCAACCATTGAGGGAGATAGAAGAAATTTCTTTGTTTGACCTCATTACATTCCACGAGATCCTGTCGTGGCTCCATGTTGCTTCAGAAAAAAGAGAGAAAAATGAATCCTTGGTCTGACATCAGAGACAGCTTGTGATCTACCATCACTTATTAACAGCGCTATGGTAGAGCTTGATCTCAAGCCATTCTGGGTCACCATGTCTCTCCCCTCTTGGTGAATTTCCATTGTGAATTTCCTGCAACAGTAACTCTTCCCCAGCCACTGTTCCTCCAATCATTGGGCCTGGCTAAAAGGAATCCTTCAAAATCCAACTCCCATTTTGCGACATCTTGTCTGATGAAATTCAGGCCTGAGTTAGGTATCCCTGATTTCTGTTCCCTTAGCCTCACACCCTATCACGCTCAGTTTATTTTCTCTACCACTGGAGAAGGGACCACAAATATAAGGTTTGTTTCTAACAGGAATTTTACCTTTCATCTCTTTTTCTCTGCACTAAGTTTGGCCATAAGAGTTCTATAACCTCATTATTAACACTAGCAAGCAGGTACTCTTTCTGCCCCCTTCTGATGCCTATGTCAGAAGCTTTCTCTATCTCCTTTATACTTTAATAAAACTTTACTACACACACAAAAAAAAAGAGTTCTATAAAATATCTTGATTAATGAATAGATGGATGACGGAATTTAAGTAGGGTTTGTATGCAACACAAACAATTAACAAATTTTAAAAAGAAATAGAAAACCGAGAAGAATAAAACAGCAGTATTTGACTTGTTCTTGAAACACCCTTTTCCACTTCACAAAGAATTTGAAGCATCTTACAAAAATGTTTCACTACAAAAGATAAAATATACAGTTAAGAGAGTCATTACAAAGGGGAACTAATCATACCTTGGTTTGAATAAGCACACCAAGAAAGCATTCCATATTGCATTATAAAAGCATGGGGAATGAGGTTCCCCAAATGTAGCTCCTAGTGACCAAAGCATGATCTGTTACCAGATTCACAGTGGCTATAATAGGAAATCAAATCAGTTTTTCAGTAGAAGCAGAGCTATTCATGATTGGTAAACCTGAGGGAAATTTCTTCCTTTGGTTTCTCATAAAAAAGCACCCTGTGTGATAAAGAGTTCAGTGTTTCCTATGCTTCCTTACACTTTCTATAATACTGCATTTCACATAGCTGCTTCAAATATAATCTTTTCATGTCGGTCAATGACCAGCACTAAAGCATAATTCAGTAGAAGTAAACCTAAGAGGGGTCAAAATAATACTGCCCAACACAGTATAATAGACCTGTGATGGTTGGACTTGATCCAAAAGCAACACTCTGGACAGCCAGGACAGCATATGTTGCATGGCCTTCAGGAAATTCTCCATACATATTAAGTCTCATAATGAGCATTTAATAACAAACTGACAGCAGGAATTTCAAGATTATATTATTGGCAAGAATCTAGAGGTGAGAACTTCTATTCTTCTGATCAAAGCACATTCATAGGCTTTGCCATCCAGTTGAGAAGAGCAAATATAAAATAAGGAATCTAATGAAGAATTATGCCTGAATGCCAACCATTTTAGAGAAGTATACTTGGTGTGATTTTCCATTTTTTGTTTTTTCCCTTAGAAATTAGTCCTGGCTCTACTGCTGCAGCTGCTGCTAAATCGCTTCAGTCATGTCTGACTCTGTGCGACCCCATAGACCTGCAGCCCACCAGGCTCCCCCATTCCTGGGATTCTCCAGGCAAGAACACTGGAGTGGGTTGCCATTTCTTTCTCCAATGCATGAAAGTCAAAAGTGAAGCCGCTCAGTTGTGTCTGACTCTTAGCGACCCCATGGACTGCAGCCTACCAGGTTCCTCCATCCATGGGATTTTCCAGGCAAGATACTGGAGTGGGTTGCCATTTCCTTCTCCACCTGGCTCTACTAGAAAATGATTAATTGGGTAATTGATGGCAAAAGTTGCAGGGCAAAGGGTTATCAGTGTTGCTTGACTATGAAAGTGTCAAGTTAGTATAAAACACCATAATCTTTAAGAAAAAGATAATAATAATGTGTGTCTGTAGTTCAATAATGTCTACATGGGATTTGCAACAGAAAACAATCTACTTTTCCTGATACATCCTCTGAGATGAATGAATGGCAAACTGTTTGGGAATCCTGTATATTTGGGAATTATGTTTGAACAGAATATTTGCAAAATGAAATTACTTTTATTTTAAACTCTCTGGATTTTAGCCCATTATCAGTAAGGATATAGAAAGTGATGAACGATTATCTCTTAACATTAGGAACATGGGGGATGTGCAGTTCTCTGACCTTTGAGGGAAAGCTGTGGCCTAAGTTCAATTTTATGATAAGAGTAATAGGTATGGCTTTTAGAAACAAAGCACGTGTAATTGGGGAATGTCCACATAAGGATGATGAAAAGTGTGGTGGGCGTTTATTGAAGCACCAATAGTGTCTGCTACATTTGAGTTATTCTTACTGTTTTGCAGATCTGGAAACAATCTGTCAAATCTCACATGAGAGTACCAGGCTTTAAATGGCAGTGCCAGGACCAGAACTTATTAAGTACAGTGAACATTTATTGACTGCCTTCTCAGAGGCTATTCCCTCCTTCTTCAATTTAACAAGACTTTCACTTTCCCAAATATACAGATGAGAGGCACTGTAAACCGACAGAGCCAATCAGTATATCCCACTTCTCTGGCAACAGTGATATTTCAGCATTAAACACAATGAGCTACAAGAATAGTAAACTCTATTTCCTAGGCAGGATTACAAAATAGAACCCAGGATTACAAGATAGATTATAAAACAGGCAGGATTAAAAGATAGTCTTTATCCTCTTCTGTTATTGACATAATTATGCTACATTACACTGCAGTGTGTAGCAATGTAATTAAGGTTACTAATCAGATGAACCGTAGGTAGGGAGATTATCTAGGTGGGCCTAAATTAATCAATAAATGTTTTAAAAGCAAAACATTTTTCTCAGGCTGGTAGCAGGAAAGGAAATCCAAAAAGATGAGAAGAATCTGTGTCATTACTGCTGGCCTGAAGATGGAGGGGAAACACAGTTAGGAATGTGGGCAGACTAAGAGAGTGAGACTAGCTGACCGCCAGCAAAGAAATGTCAACCTCAGTCCCCAGGACTCCACCAAACTGAATTGTTCCAACAGTAAGAAGCTTGGGTGACAACCTTCCCTTGGGGTTCAAGTGAGAGCTCGTTCAGCTTGCATCTCAATTCCACCCTCATAAAGCTCGGAACAGCAAACCCAGACACACTAGGCTGGACATCTGACCAAAGAAACTGTGAGAGTGTACATTTGCATTATTTAATCCATTAAGTCTGTGGCAATTTGTCACACAGCAATAGAAAACTAATTAAATTTCTAGATGCAAATGAGAAAGCTCCAAATGTTCTGGCAGCCATCTGTCAAACATGAGGGAACAGTCTGCCAAGGACGGCACCGCCGCCACAGAAGAGCAAAGGAGTGGGAACAGAGAGAGCAGGACTCAGTGCCTGCCCAACCTGAACAAGCCTCTCCTGGCACCTGCATACTTCTGAACGTTTTTGATAAAGGAATCAGTACATTCTATGTGTTGCTTATAGAGCCCAAGTAGGATTTTTGTTGCTTCTGCATCGATGGATTCATCAAATTTATTGATTCTTAGATTACAATGATTTTGTTCACAATGATATTGGCTACAAAATAGTGGTATTTTCCCTTGGGTTTCATAGTTTCCATAAAACTCTGATGTACTTCAATATCTATTATATATATATGTAAAATAAAGTAGAGGGGAAGAGAGAGAAACGGTAAAATATGGAATATCTCCGAAGAGAAATATACACTGAAAGAATATGTATTGAAATTTTAATTTTTGATAATTAAGATATCTGAAATGCTGAATATATTGGAAGGCTTAGCAATACGTAGGATGAAGCAAAATAATCATTTTACTCAAAGACAGATGAGTAGAAGTTATTCAAGTTGAAGAGCAAAGAGATAAAACTAATGTATGACATATATAGGAGACAGTGTCAGTGACATGACCACAAGATCTAGCACTTGTATAGAAGGAAGGAGAGGGAAGAGAAAACACAGGAGAGGGAAGAGAAAACTACTCAGAATAAATACCCAAGGAAGTTGAGGACTTAGAAAATTTAACAAATAAAATCAACCCAAACAGTTAAGAATTTCAGCAAATCCCCAAAAGATTATTTTTTTAAATAATTGCAGCAGGACTTATTAGAATAAAACTATCACTAACTAAAAATAAATAGAAAAATTTTAGAAACATTGAAGAAAGTAATACACCTTGCATTCAGGATAACAACTGATATGCCATTAAGAAAATGTAAGGTAGAAAATAATGAAACATATTTTCAGTGTTTAAAGGAAAAAATATCTTAATACTGAATTCTAGATCTATTAAAATTTCTTCCCAAGAGGCAAAATAATATGGGAAAACAATAATCTTAATATATTATTGGTGGGAATATAAAATTGCATAGCCACTTTGGAAATCAGTTTGGTAGTTTATTAAAATTTTAAATATAACTGTATCATATAATCTACCAGTTGCATCTCATATATATGTATATATCTAAATGAAAATGTGTGAAAACATATGTCTGTCAAAATGAAAACATATGTCCATCCCCAAATAGTCAAATGAATTTTCAGGTAGTATTATTTATAACAGCTTAAAAATAGAAATAACCTAAATGTAATGAGCTGGTGAATAGATTTCAAAAGTAAGTGGTTCATCTATACAATGAAATAGTATTGAATGATAAAAAATTATAAAACAATGGTATAGACCACTCATGAAAGATACACACAAAGTGTTATGCTAATGGAGAAAAGCCAGGCATAAAAACCACAGATAGTACGGTTACAATTATATATAATGTTTAGAACAGGTAAATTTATAGAAATAGAAAGCAGAGAAGTGGTTGCCTAGGGCCGGGTGTGGGAAAGACGATTAGTTATAAATGGGCATGAGGCATTTTATCAGGAGGATTAGAATGTTCTAAAAATAGGCTCTTGTGATATGTATGATTCTGAAAATTGACGAAATTGACTGAATCACATAATTAAAAATGGACAAATCGAATGGTATGTGCATAAATATTACCTTGATCCTAAAAAAGGGAACAAGCTAGTAAGTGCAACAACTTCGATAAACTTCAAACCGTTATGTTGAGTGAATGAAGCCAAAGATAAACTCATGTATACTCTATGGTACTGTTTATATCAAGTTCAAGAATGGGTAGAATGAAAACTATTGATATATCTGTCAGAATAGTAATCACCTTTGGGAGATAATATTGAAAAGATAGGAGGATAGAGGAGTTTGGATACAGGGGTAAATGCATGTCAAAATCAATCTTGCTATACATTTACGATTCAGTATTTTCCTATATAAGTTATAAATTAATTTATTATACCTCATTATGATATAATTAATTTATAATATATGGGCTTCCCAGGTGGCTCAGTGGTAAAGAATTTGCCTGGCAAGCAGAAGGAGCGAGCTCTGTCCCTGGGTTAGGAGGATCCCCTGGAGAAGGAAATAGCCATTCCAGTATTCTAGCCTGGAAAGTACCATGGACAGAGGAGGCTGGTGGGGTTGAAAAAGAGTTGGACATGACTTAGTGACTAAATAACAACAATTTATAATTCATACATATGAAAAAATATTCTTTTCAAAATAATTTAAAACATTTGAAATTATATAAAAAAGCAAAGTTTGTGATTCCGGAGGACCCTATTGGGCCTTCTTGGGACAGAATCCTTCCCCATAGCCTTTGCTTTAGCTCCTCTCTAAAGGACCTACATACTAAGATCCAATGCCCAGTCCCTAAATAGTTTTAAAGATGCTAAATCCCTTATCAAATGGAAGAAATTAACTATTTGATGACCATGGGCACTGAGTTCTCAGAGTTACTAGTGCCTAAGGATTGATATTCTTTGATATATTCTTTGCAGCGAAAGATGAAGAAGCTGTATACAGTCAGCAAAAACAAGACCTGGAGCTGACTGTGGCTCAGACCATGAACTCCTTATTGCCAAATTCAGACTTAAATTGAAGAAAATAGGGAAAACCACTAGACCATTCAGGTATGAACTAAATCAAATCGCTTATGATTATACAGTGGAAGTGAGAAATAGATTTAAGGGCCTAGATCTGATAGAGTGCCTGATGAACTATGGAATGAGGTTCATGACACTGTACAGGAGACAGGGATCAAGACCATCCCCATGGAAAAGAAATGCAAAAAAGCAAAATGGCTGTCTGGACAGACCTTACAAATAGCTGTGAAAAGAAGAGAAGTGAAAAGCAAAGGAGAAAGGAAAGATATAAACATCTGAATGCAGAATTCCAAAGAATAGCAAGAGGAGATAAGAAAGCCTTCTTCAGCGATCAATACAAAGAAATAGAGGAAAACAACAGAATGGGAAAGACTACAGATCTGTTCAAGAAAATCAGAGATACCAAAGGAACATTTCATGCAAAGATGGGCTCGATAAAGGACAGAAATGGTATGGACCTAACAAAAGCAGAAGATATTAAGAAGAGATGGCAAGAATACACAGAAGAACTGTACAAAAAAGATCTTTATGACCCAGATAATCACGATGGTGTGATCACTGACCTAGAGCCAGACATCCTGGAATGTGAAGTCAAGTGGGCCTTAGAAAGCATCATTACGAACAAAGCTAGTGGAGGTGATAGAATTCCAGTTGAGCTATTCCAAATGCTGAAAGATGATGCTGTGAAAGTGCTGCACTCAATATGCCAGCAAATTTGGAAAACTCAGCAGTGGCCACAGGACTG
>NW_011494804.1:982162-982552 GCF_000754665.1 Bison bison bison
TCAAATTGCCAACATCCGCTGGATCATGGAAAAAGCAAGAAAATTCCAGAAAAACATCTATTTCTGCTTTATTGACTATGCCAAAGCCTTTGACTGTGTGGATCACAATAAACTGTGGGAAATTCTGAAAGAGATGGGAGTACCAGACCACCCGACCTGCTTCTTGAGAAATTTGTATGCAGGTCAGGAAGCAACAGTTAGAACTGGACATGGAACAACAGACTGGTTCCAAATAGGAAAAGGAGTACGTCAAGGCTGTATATTGTCACCCTGTTTATTTAACTTATATGCAGAGTACATCATGAGAAACGCTGGGCTGGAAGAAACACAAGCTGGAATCAAGATTGCCGGGAGAAATATCAATAACCTCAGATATGCAGATGACACCAC
>NW_011494804.1:983174-987570 GCF_000754665.1 Bison bison bison
CTGAAACTCAAGTACTTTGGCCACCTCATTCAGAGAGGTGACTCATTGGAAAAGACTGATGCTGGGAGGGATTGGGGGCAAGAGGAGAAGGGGACGACAGAGGATGAGATGGCTGGATGGCATCACTGACTTGATGGACATGAGTCTCAGTGAATTCCAGTAGTTGGTGTTGGACAGGGAGGCCTGGCATGCTGCGATTCATGGGGTTGCAAACAGTCGGACACGACTGAGGGGCTGATCTGATCTGATCTGATCTGAAGGATTGATAATATTAACTCCTGTGACTCTCCCAAGTTACCATAAGATCAACCAATCAGAACTGCACACGAGCTGAGAACATACCCTGAGATGCCTCTTTTTGCCACCTTACTTCTAAAAATGCTTTGCTGAAACCTATCAGGGAGCTTGGGTGTTTTGAGCACAAGCTTCCCTGGACTCCTTACTTGGCACTCTGTAATAAATCCTGTACTTTTCTTCATCTTTCACCATAACCCTCTGTCAATAGATTTGTTTTACTGCCTGTAGGCAAGCAGAACCAAGTTTGGTTGGGTAACAAGTTGATTTTAGCAACTGACTCAACAGGAACTTTCTCAGTTGAAATTTTATATCAGGGTACTGTGTGATATCATAAACAATAGCCTCAATAATATTTCTTCAGCAAATATAGCAGCAGTGTATTTTCTATAGTGCTTCCTGTTAAAAGCTGAAAATATGTCATTACCAAACACACTTCCAATAGCAGTTCTATGAGGACTTAAGATAAATATCACCCAAGAATATGGACTTTCTAATCTCTAGGAAGAGTTTAGACTCTCCAAAGCAGTGGAAGCCAGTTTATCAATTTTACCAGCGTGTTAAAAATAGCAAAATAGAAAGGAGTGATACCCTATTTTTAGGGATGTCACATTACAATAACACAGAAAAATTATATGAGAGTTACTTATACATGAGGTACGCTTAGTGCTCAGTCGTGTCCAACTCTTTGTGGTCTCATGGAGGGTAGCCTGTCAGGCTCCTCTGTCCATGGAATTTTCCAGGCAAAAATACTGGAGTGGGTTGCCATTTCCTCCTCCAGGGGATCTTCCAAACCCAGGGATCAAACTCGCATCTCTTGTATCTCCTGCCTTGGCAGATTGATTCTTTACCACTGTGCCATCTGGAAAGCCTATACATGAAGAATATTTATGTGCAAATAACCCAATTCTGAAACTGAACAAAAATGTCAACATAGTTCATAAGATAAATGGAATATAATGTGTCCTGAAACCTTCAACAAAAGTATGTATTGTCTGTTTCTGGGTTTCTGAGGTTCTTCACAAGGTTGTCAAACCAGAAAGAATTCCTTGCAGTGTAGAAAATGTAACAATTGCAAATTAGCAAGTAATGTGAACTACAAAATGAATTCTACTTCTCAGGGTTTTGACCAGAGGTTCTACTTTTACTACAACAACCACATTAACAGTTTCAGGAAAGAATCAATGTTCTTTGATCACATAGAAAAGATTTGAGAGAAGGAGACAAGAAGAGGTGGCTGCCTCTTACCATCACGCCTTGTGTTTCCTGGGTCTACAGGTTATATGTCTGCTCTCTA
Source organism: Bison bison bison (assembly GCF_000754665.1). Taxonomy (NCBI): domain Eukaryota; kingdom Metazoa; phylum Chordata; class Mammalia; order Artiodactyla; family Bovidae; genus Bison; species Bison bison. The sequence continues at coordinate 984,766 of NW_011494804.1, forward strand.
AGACATGGCTTATAATTTCAGATGACATATACCTACATTTTTCAAAATAGGGAAATGTAAGCTGCAAAGGTAAGTATGAAATACGTGAGCTCCGTGACTCTCAGCATCTGGGTGTACCTGTGCCTTTGTGTGAATAAGTATGTGTGAATTCTTGCTCTGGTAAGGATAGTCATAAAACGACTAATAACATGAGCCTATGTCTACAGCTCACAAACACCTTCATATTCAATAAGATATTATATTGTGAAGAAAATAAGCTTTATTTTAAATGGTTAATTCTTATTTCTTGTCATTGAGTATTTTCCTGCTTATACGATAAACACTCAAATTGTCTCTTCCATATAGCTTGACTCAGATAATAAATGTCTTTTTAACAGTTATTTTTCTCTCTTAATAAAGGTCAAAAGGAATTCAGAATATTCTGTAAAAATATAACAGCATTACTTCTTATCCAACCTCAAGTATATCTAAGTTTGGTAATCTTTATAAAATTTTACATTTGTTTCTTTTTGAGAGAAGATTCAACCTCTCACAAAAAATTAAATACCATGGAATTTGCTTGTAATATTAGTCAAATCATGAGAAATATCTCTGTATCCCTCATGCAGTACTTGGGTGCAATTTCAAAAATGACAGAATGATCTCTGTTCGTTTCCAAGGCAAATTGTACAATACCACAGTAATCCAAGTCTATGCCCCAATCACTAAGGCTGAAAAAGCTGAAGTTGAATGATTCTATGAAGACTTACAAGACCTTCTAGAACTAACACCAGAAAAAAAATTTCATTTTCATCATAGGGGATTGGAATGCAAAAGTAGAAACTCAAGAGATACCTGGAGTAACAGGCAAGCTTGGCCTTGGAGTACAGAATGGAGAAGAGCAAAGGCTGACAGAATTGTCCCATGAGAGCGCACTGGTCATAGCAAGCACCCCTATTCAACAACACAAGAGATGACTCTACACATGGACATCATCAGATGGTCAACACTGAAATCAGATTGATTATATTCTTTGCAGTCAAAGATGGAGAAGCTCTATACAGTCAGCAAAAACAAGACTGGGAGCTGACTGTGACTCAGATCATAAACTCTTTATTGCAAATTCAGACTTATATTGAAGAAAGTATGGAAAACCAGTAGAGCATTCAGGTATGACCTAAAGTCAAATCCCTTATGATTATACAGGGGAGGTGACAAATAGATTCAAGGGATTAGACAGAGTGCCTGAAGAACTATAGATGGAGGTTCCTGACATTATATAGTGATCAAGACCATCCCCAAGAAGAAGAAATGTAAAAGGGAAAATGGTTGTCAGAGGAGGCCAGCTATTTGTAAATAGCTGAGAAAAGAAGAGAAGTGAAAGGCAAAGGAGAAAAGTAAAGATATATCCATTTGAATGTAAATTTCCAAATATAGCTAGGAGAGATAAGAAAACCTTCCTCGGTGATCAATGCAAAAAAATAGAGGAAAACAATAGAATGGGAAAGACTAGAGATCTCTTCAAGAAAATTAGAGATACCAAGGGAACATTTCATGCAAAGATGGGCACAATAAAGGACAGAAATGGTATGGACCTAACAGAAGCAAAAGATACTAAGAAGAAGCGGCAAGAATACACAGAGAAACTATACAAAAAAGATCTTCATGACCCAGATAAGCATGATGGTGTGATCATTCACCTAAAGCCAGACATCCTGGAATGTGAAGTCAAGTGGGCCTTAGGAAGCATCATTATGAAAAAAACTAGTGGAGGTGATGAAATTCCAGCTGAGCTATAAAAGATGATGCTGTTTAAGTGCTGCATTCAATATGGAAGCAAATTTGGAAAACTCAGCAGTGGCCACAGGAGTGGAAAAGGTCAGTTTTCATTCCAATCCCAAAGAAAGGCTTTGCCAAAAAATGTTCAAACTACTACACGATTGCATTCATTTCACATGGTAGCAAAATAAGGCTCAACATTCTCCAAGGTAGGCTTTAACAGTACATGAACAGAGAACTTCCAGATGTTCAAGCTGGATTTAGAAAAGGCAGAGGAACCAGAGATCAAGTTGCCAACATCCGTTGGATTATTGAAAAAGCAAGAGAATTCCAGAAAAAAAAAATCTACTTATTCTTTATTGACTATGCAAAACCTTTGATTGTGTGGCTCACACAACTGTGGAAAATGCTTCAAGAGATGGAATACCATACCATCTTACTTGTCTCCTGAGAAACTTACATTCAGGTCAAGAAGGAACAGTCAGAACTGGACATGGAAAAACAGACTGCTTGCAAATTGGGAAAGGAATACGTCAACTGTATAATGTTACCCTGCATATTTAACTTATATGCAGAGTACATCGTGCGAAATGCTGTGCTGGATGAAATACAAGCTGGGATCAAGACTGCCAGGAAAAATAAGAATAACCTCATGTATGCAGATGACACCACCTTTATAGCAGAAAGGGAAGAAGAATTAAAGAGCCTCTTGATGAAAGTGAAAGAGGAGAGTGAAAAAATTGGCTTAAAAATCAACATTCAACGAATGAAGATCATGACATCCAGTCCCATCGCTTCAAGGCAAATAGATGGGGAAACAAGGGAAACAGTGACAGACTTTATTTTGGGGGGCTCCAAAATCACTGCAGATGGTGACTGCAGCCATGAAATTAAAAGATGCTTGATCCTTGGAAGGAAAGTTATGACCAAACTAGATAGCATGTTAAAAGCAGAGACATTACTTTGTCAGCAAAGGTCTGTCTAGTCAAGGCTATGGTTTTTCCAGTAGTCATGTATGGATGTGAGAGTTGGACTATAAAGAAAGCA
>NW_011494804.1:987670-993254 GCF_000754665.1 Bison bison bison
CTGAATATTCATTGGAAGGACTGATGCTGAAGCTGAAACTCCAATACTTTGGCCACCTGATGTGACGAGTTGACTCACTGGAAAAGACCCTGATGCTGGTAAAGATTGAAGGCAGAAGGAAAAGGGGAAGACAGAGGATGAGATGGTTGGATGGCATCACCAACTCGATGGACATGAATTTGAGCAAACTCTGGGAGCTGGTGATGGACAGGGAGGCCTGGCGTGCCGCAGTCCATGTGGTCGCAAAGCGTTGGACACGACTGAGTTACTGAACTGAACTGAACCTCATCTGCAAAACATGGTTACCAGTTCAGCTTTTATATTTTTCTGATTGCTATCAGAACACAGTAAATGTACAATAGACCCACCATGCACTGGGCTGCATAAATGTAGACATTAGAATCATAGCAGCCATGATACCAGAGTGTTAATCTACTTTAAGAGTCACCAAAGAGAAATACGGACCTCCTGGTGAAACTGAATTTGAAAGTCACTCAGTCATGTCTGACTTTTTGTGACCCCATGGACTTCTCCAGGCCAGAATACTGGAGTGGGTAGACTTCCTCTTCTGCAGGGGATCTTCCCAACCCAGGGGTAGAACCCAGGTCTCCTGTATTGCAGGTGGATTCTTTATCAGCTGACCCACAAGGGAAGCCCAAGACTACTGGAGTGGGTAGCCTATCCCTTCTCCAGTGGATCTTCCCGACCCAGGATTGGCAGCGGGGTCTCCTGCATTGCAGGCGAATTCTTTACCAACTGAGTTAGCAGGTGGCGCTAGTGTTAAAAGCCTGCCTGCCAGTGAAGGAGATGCTAGAGGCATGAGCTAGATCCCTGAGTCTGGAAGAGTCCCTGGAGAGGGAAATGACTACCCACTCCAGTATTCTTGCCTGGATAATTCCACGGACAGAGGAGCCTGGCAGGCTATAGTCCCTACGTTACAAAGAGTCAGACACAACTGAAGTGAAGCAAGCCAGCGAGAAAAGAGATATTTAGAATGCTAACTGGAAATCTCTCTGGAAATAATGCATTGTCAGTGTAATTTCCTCTGGTCTAAACTGCATGTTAAAGCTATATGGTGAGGAAAAATCAAAATTAGTTATCTTTATGAATCCATGGCTACTGTGAAAAGATTATAAAAACACACATATATACATATTATGGATATAATTACATAAAATCAATGAAATTTTGTTGTAAAATTTTTATCAAAGACCATTTTAACCATAAAAAACTAAAAATACAACATATGCAATTGATCAGACAATAGTTTTTGTTAGGTAGAGAAGAAAAGTTGAGAAGTTTATCATTAAACATACATAACAATGCACCAAGGATGAAATAAATCACACAAATTAATTGGGTATATATCTCGTCATAAACTATAGTTCTAGGAACTTGTGTTTTCAAATAAAAATTGCATTATGTTCCAAAGTGCTTTATGGAGCATCTAATTAAAATATGAGGTAATAGAATATTGTTATGCAGGTAACCTGTTACTCACAGTCATGAATTAGGTGCAAGTATGTCAAATAACTGATGTTAACAGTCAGAGAAGAAATAAAGACTAAACAAATGTCATTTAAGGACCATGACAAGAAAAATATTGGAATCAATGTATAAAATGATGAATGTTACCAATGACTTAAAATTATTCATTCTTAAAAGTGTCATTGCCAACTTATCTCACTTTCATAAAGACCACTTATGTAGTCTGTAAAGAAGCATTACAGATTTTGGAGACTTGTTTGTACCAAACCCAAGTAAGAACATGTTTTCTTTTTGTGTTGTTTTTCATGACAATGCTGTGTTAGTTTCTGTTGTACGACGAAGTGGATCTGCTACATGTATACACATATCCCCTCATTCTTGGACATCCCTTCTACCGTCCTCAATTCCACCCATCTAGGTCATCACAGAGCTGAGCTCCCTGTGCTATAGTGAAGATTCCACTGACTATTTTACACATGATTTCTTTTGGATGACTGAGTAATATGAAACTGTGCCCTTTGCAACAACATGGAATTATCTAGAGGATATTAAACTTAGTGAAATAAGTCAGACACAGAAAGACAAATACAACATGTTTTCATTTATGTATTGAGTCTAAAAAAATAAAATAAACAGAATAAAACAAAACAAAAGTAGACTACAGAAAACAAACTAGCAGTTACCACAGGGGAGAAGGTTGGGGAGAGGAATTAAATAGGTGAAAGGTATTAAGATGAACAAACTACCAGTCATAAAATAGATAATCACAGTGGTGACTCACAGTGGTGACAACACAGGGAATATAGTCCATATTTTACAGTAACTGTTTAGGCTGTATAATCTATAAAAATATTGAGTTCCTATGAACTATGAACCTATTATATTTGGTTCATACCTGAACCTAATGTAACACTGTAAGTCAATACTATTTCAATATATTTTAGAAAAGAAAGTAATATTTCTATATTCTATTTTATAAATTCAGAAATTATAAAACTGCAAACAGTTGATAGTTCCAAAAAGTAGAGCTCATTGCAAAGCAGCTAAAGTCCAATAAAAATTAAGTTAAAAAATAAAATAGAGCTATCCTTCAGATTTTTTTTAAAAATTATATAGACAATAATATAGAACACATATTTAAAGTTTAAAATTTGCTAAGATTTAGCATGTGCAGTGGCACCCCACTGCAGCACTCTTGCCTGGAAAATCCCATGGATGGAGGAGCCTGGTGGGCTGCAGTCCATGGGGTTGCTGAGGGTCGGACACGACTGAGCGACTTCACTTTCACTTTTCACTTTCATGCATTGGAGAAGGAAATGGCAAACCCACTCCAGTGTTCTTGCCTGGAGAATCCCAGGGACGGGGGAGCTTGGATGGGCTACCATCTATGGGGTCACACAGAGTCGGACACGACTGAAACGACTTAGCAGCAGCAGCATGTTTAAACCCTGTAAAACCATCTCTGCAATTAAGATATGAACATATCTATGATCCACAGAAGTTTCTTAGTGTCTCTGTGCAATCACTGCCTTATGCCAGTACCCAGGCAAACACTGATCTGTCACTATAGATTTGTTTGCAGTTCTAGAAATTTATCTAAATGGAATCATACACCATAAGCTCTTTTTTGTCAAGCATCATTCCACAAAACTGTTTTGAGATGTATTTATGCTGTTGGCTTCTACAGACAGGTTGTTTTTGTTTGGGCTTGATTTTTTCTATGTAATACTGCCTTGTTTGGATACAGCAGAACTTGTTTATCCATCCACCTGCTGTGGACATTTGAATTGTTTCCAGCTTTGTCTGTTTCAAATAAAGCTGCTATTAATGTGTTTTCAAATCTTTGTATAGTCATAGGGTTTCATTTCTCTTGGGTAAATACCTATGAGCAGAATAGCTGGGTCATGTGGAAAGTTATGTTTAAAATCTTTAGAAGCTGCCAAACTTCAACTTCCAAAGTAACGGTATCATTTTACCTTATCACCAGAAATATATGAAAGTTCCAATTGTTCTACATCATTGCAAACAAGCCTGATAGAATGATTCACCTTCAAAAACTTGGCTGTAAACAAGTGCTGGAAAGTACCCGAAACAAGCCTGAGCTTTGGTCAGTTCAGTTCAGACGCTCAGTCGGTTCCAACTCTTAGCGACTCCGTGGACTGCAGCATGCCAGGCTACCCTATCCATCAACAACTTGCTCAAACTCATGTCCACGGAGTCGGTGATGCCACCGAGTCGGTGAGCTGTGGTAGCTGTGTTCACTTTATCAAAGGTGACAAATTTTGGCATAATTTTGTTCGAGAATGTTTATTTTTCCTCTGTGTGTGTGTTTTAGTTGTTCAGTCATGTCCAACTCTTAGAGGCCCCACACACCCCATGGACTGTAGCCCTCCAGGCTCCTCTGTATACGGAATTGTCTTGGCAAAAATACATGAGTGGGTAGCCATTCCCTCCTCTAGCGGACCTTCCCAATCCAGGGATAGCACCCAGGTCTTTCACATTGCAGGAAGATCCTTTACTATCTGAGCCACCAGGGAAGCCCATTTTTCCTTTATTTCCTCTTTAGTATTTGTGGTATGCATAATACAATTCTCTTACTCATTCTTTAACCATTGGCATTTTTTGTCACTTCTCTTTCTTTTCCATTCTATTTTCCTAGCAATTATCATCTTTATTGACCTTCCCAAAGAACCAACTTTTAGCTTCATTGTTATTTCTCTACCGTTTGCCTGCTTTTATTTTGATATCTTTATACAGTCAGCAAAAACAAGACCAGGAGCTGACTGTTGCTCAGTTCATGAACTCCTTATTGCCAAATTCAGACTTAAATTGAAGAAAGTGGGGAAAACTACTAGACCAGGTATGATCTAAATCAAATCCCTTATGATTATACAGTGGAAGTGAGAAATAGATTTAAGGGCCTAGATCTGATAGATAGAGTGCCTGATGAACTATGGATGGAGATTCATGACATTGTACAGGAGACAGGGATCAAGACCACCCTCAAGAAAAAGAAATGCAAAAAAGCAAAATGGCTGTCTGAGGAGGCCTTACAAATAGCTGTGAAAAGAAGAGAAATGAAAAGCAACGGAGAAAAGGAAAGATATACCCATTTGAATGCAGAGTTCCAGAGAATAGCAAGGAGAGATAAGAAAGCTTTCCTCAGTGATCATTGCAATGAAATAGGGGGAAACAATAGAATAGGAAAGACTAGAGATCTCTTCAAGAAAATTAGAGATACCAAGGGAATATTTCATGGAAAGATGGGCTCAAAAAATGACAGAAATGGTATGGACCTAACAGAAACAGAAGATATTAAGAAGAGGTGGCGAGAATACACAGAAAAACTATACACAAAAGATTTTCACCACCCAGATAATCATGATGGTGTGATTACTCACCTAGAGCCAGACATCCTGGAATGTGAAGTCAAGTGGGCCTTAGGAAGTATCACTAGGAACAAAGCTAGTGGAGGTGATAGAATTCCAGTTGAGCTATTTCATATGCTAAAAGATGATTCTGTGAAAGTGCTGCACTCAATATGTGAGCAAATTTGGAAAACTCAGCAGTGCCCATAGGACTGGAAAGGTCAGTTTTCATTCCAATCCCAAAGAAAGGCAATGCCAAAGAATGCTCAAACTACCAAACAATTGCACTCATCTCACATGCTAGTAAAGTAATGCTCAAAATTCTCCAAGCCAGGATTCAGCAATATGTGAACTGTGAACTTCCACATGTTCCAGCTAGATTTTAAAAAGGCAGAGGCACCAGAGATCAAACTGTCAACATCTGCAGGATAAAGGAAAAAGCAAGAGAGTTCCAGAAAAACATCTATTTCTGCTTCATTGACTATGCCAAAGCCTTTGACTGTGTGGATCACAATAAACTGTGGAAAATTCTGAAAGAGATAGGAATACCAGACCACCTGACCTGCCTCTTGAGAAACCTACATGCAGGTCAGGAAGCAACTGTTAGAACTGGACATGGAACAACAGACTGGATCCAAATAAGAAAAGGAGTACGTCAAGGCTGTATATTGTCACCCTGCTTATTTAACTTATATGCAGAGTACATCATGAGAAATGCTGGACTGGAA
>NW_011494804.1:993354-996188 GCF_000754665.1 Bison bison bison
TTATATATATATATTTTTATATATATATATATATATATAGGCTTCCCTGGTGGCTCAGCTGTAAAGAATTCACATGTCAATTCAGGATATGCAGGCTTGATCCGTGGATTGGGAGCATCCCCTGGAGAAGGAAATGGCAAGCCACTCCAGTATTCTCGCCTGGGAAATCCTATGGACAGAGGAGCCTGGCAGGCTACAGTTCATGGGATTGTGAAAGAGTCAGACATGACTTAGTGAATAAACAACAAACAACAACATTATATATGCAATTGTATACAATATATACGTTATTTATAAACAATATATAATATATATGTATATGTGTATACATATACACAAACATACACGCACCTTCTCTCTCCAATCCTCCAATTTCATGGATACTGCTTCATGCTAACCCACAGCTCATGGATACTCTGTCAAGCTTTTTGCTTGTTTTTAATTTTTATTACTTTCTCTTTATATTTTACTTTGGATTGTTTCTTTTATTATGTTTTCAATTTACTGAACTTTTTATTTTCTGTAGTGTCTACTTTGCCTTAAATTTCATCCAGGTTATTTCTATCTCTAGACATTTAATGAGGGTCTTTGGGTTTTTCAATTATCCATGTCTCCAACAAAATTTTGAACATATAGTATTCAGTTATAATGACCATTTTAATGTCCTTGTTTGCAAATTTTAACATGTGTGTCGGTTTTAAATGATTGATCTATCTCTTCATTGTGAGTCATATTTTCTACCTCTTTGTCCGCTAACAATTTTTGGTTACCAAACATTGTGAATTTTACTTTTTTGATACAGGGAATATAGTTGAATTTCAGTAATTATTTCAGTAAGTATTGAATTATTGAAGAATTAAATATAAATATTGAATGAATTTCAGTAAGTATTCTTTGTTCAGGGACATAATTATGTTACTTGGAAACAGCTGATTGTTACAAAAATGTCTTTAATTGTGTTACACAAGACCAGAGTTGAGTAATCTATCCAATTCCCCATAAATAACGGGGCTTGCAATCTGGTTGGTGAGAACAGAGACTTTTTGTAGTGATATGTGAGCATGGGGCAGTTTCCTCCTACTCTTTCTGGTGTGTTTTCCCCCCAACCTTGTGTAAATTCATCACAGGCATGTATGGATCAGTACTCTGTTGGGTACTCAACTGCACCTTCTGCACAGCTCTGGAGCTTAGTGTGGCTGTCTTGTCTCCAGGACTCTGTTCTGTAAATTCTAGTTTCCTCATTCTCCTCAGACTCTTCCAAGTTCTCTGTTCTTAACCTCAGGATTCCCCCAGGCTCCACATGGGTTACCTCTTTGTATGCCGCATCTACGAATGTTCCCAAATCAGTCCACTGGGGTACCTCATTTTCCCCCTATCTCTCAGTTATAGTTGTTTTCGTTGCCTAACACCCAATGTCTTGAAACCATTATTTCATACATTTTGTCCATTTCTTAATTGCTTTAAAAGGAAGGCTGAATATGAAAAATTCACTCCAACTTGGCCAGAAATGTAACTCTCTTTCTGGATTTTAACATTATTGGTGGAAAAGATTAAGATCTACCTTTCACATATACAAATGGTAAGGACCAGAAAAATTTCCACGAGATGTTAGAATGACAAAAATAGAACCATTACTGGCTCACATACATTAACAAATCAGATGATAATTTTCTGCTAAAAAATTTATTCTGAGTTTTTTGTCTCTTAGTTCTACTTTTTAGGTCATTTAGAATTTCTCTGCTATCAGAAGATTGACCATATGGATTCAAAGGGTATTGTTATACTGTTGTTGTTGTTTAGTCCCTAACCATGTCTGAATCTTTCACAACCCCATGAACTATAGCCCACCAGGCTCCTCTGTCCCTCTTCCATGGGATTTCCTAGACAAGAATGCTGCAGTGAGTTGACATTTCCTTCTCCAGAGGATCTTCCAACCTAGGGATTAAAAGCACATCTCTTGTCTTGGCAGGCAGATTTTTTACTACTGAACCACCAGGTAATCTCCTCTTGTTACAGTACTCACACACACAAAAAATCTCCTAGTATTGAAGGTTTTAAACATTTTATTCATGTTGTTTTTATAATCGACCTTTCCAGATAGGAGGCCTCATCTTCTGCTGCCTTACTACTACTACTACTACTACTAAGTCACTTCAGTCGTGTCCGACTCTGTGCGACCCAACAGACGGCAGCCCACCAGGCTCCGCTGTCCCTGGGATTCTCCAGGCAAGAACACTGGAGTGGGTTGCCATTTCCTTCTCCAATGCATGAAAGTGAAGAATGCTTTAGTATAATTCAAATATATTTGATTTTAAATATCATTTTTACCCTCTTTGTCTAACAAAGAGTGTACTTCTAATAACATTTTCACATAATAATTTAATTGCTTACTTCATTAGCTGTGTTCAGCAGTGGAACTTTTTCCAAGATTTATCACTACTGAGTAGTCATTTACATATCTAAATTCTCTGATGGTAGAGAAGTTTGGGAGAGAATGGATTTATCTATATGTATGGCTGACCTCCTTTGCTGTCCACCTGAAAATATCACAATACTGTTAATCAGCTATCAGATCAGATCAGATCAGTCACTCAGTCGTGTCTGACTCTTTGCGACCCCATGAACTGCAGCACGCCAGGCCTCCCTGTCCATCACCAACTCCTGGAGTTCACTCAGACTCACGTCCATCGAGTCAGTGATGCCATCCAGCATCTCATCCTCTGTCATACCCTTCTCCTCCCCCCAATCCCTCCCAGCATCAAATGAGTCAACTCTTCGCATGAGGTGGCCAAAGTACTGGAGTTTCAGCTTTAGCATCATTCCTTCCAAAGAAA
>NW_011494804.1:996288-997770 GCF_000754665.1 Bison bison bison
AAGAATTGATGCTTTTGAACTGTGGTGTTGGAGAAGACTCTTGAGAGTCCCTTGGACTGCAAGGAGATCCAACCAGTCCATCCTAAAGGAAATCAGTCCTGAGTGTTCATTGGAAGGACTGATGCTAAAGCTGAAACTCCAATATTTTGGCCACCTGATGCGATGAGCTGACTCATTTGAAAAGACCCTGATGTTGGCAAAGATTGAAGGCAGGAGGAGAAGGGGACAACAGAGGATAAAATGGTTAGATAGCATTACCGACTCAATGGACATGAGTTTTGGTAAACTCTGGGAGTTTGTGATGGACAGGGAGGCCTGGTGTGCTGTGGTTTATGGGGTCGCGATGAATCGGACACAACTCAGCGATTGAACTGAACTGAACACCTAGAAACACTTTTTTCTATCAACTCTAATTGCTATTAATATAGTTCCTCCAGCATTTTTTTTCTCCAGCTTTCTTTTGATCAAAATTATTTTTACCCTATTTATGTCCATATAGGGTTTGCATTTTTGTAGGCAACTTTTTATACAATTGATTGTTTCTGACTTTTAGCTGTTACCTCTTTCTTTCCCTCTACTGCTGCTGCTGCTGCTGCTGCTAAGTCACTTCAGTCATGTCCGATTCTGGGCGGCCCCATAGACGGCAGCCCACCAGGTTCCGCCATCCCTGGGATTCTCCAGGCAAGAATATTGGAGTGGGTTGCCATTTCCTTCTCCAATGCGTGAAACTGAAAAGTGAAAGTGAAGTCGCTCAGTCGTGTCAGACTCTTAGCAACCCCACGGATTGCAGCCTACCAGGCTCCTCCGTCCATGGGATTTTCCAGGCAAGAGTACTGGAGTGGGGTGCCATTGCCTTCTCCGTTCTTTCTACTATCATTTAAATTAAGTATGAGTTAAATTCTATTTTATCTGCTTGGGTTATTATTTATAGCTCATCTTAGTTGTAGTTTTAGTATTTGTAGTTTACATTTTTACTCAGCACAACCTGTCTTCAAGTTATATTATACCACTCCACATACAAATTTTACTATTTTACAGTTGAATACTTCCATTTCTCCAGTGCAGATCTCTGGGCTCCTACTGTGTATGTTTTACATAAACTATATAATACATTGTTATTATTGTATTCATTCTTATATTTGCATTTTGAAGATATTTAAAGAAGAAATATATGTACCTAAATTAGCTGCTGTTTTCACAACTCTTTACTTTCTGCATATCTAGATTACAATCCAGTATCATTTTTTTCTGTTCACTTGGCTTTCACATATTTCTGAGAGATATGCATTGTTTTATTCTCTGTCTGAAAAGCTCATACCTTTGTCTTTGTTTTTGAAGTATCTTTTTTCTGGGTGCAAAAATTTAGCTCTGTGCATAGCATATATGTCTTTAAGTATATATTTAATATATTAAAATATGCATGTAATATTTTATGTACACAATATTATTTTACATTTTATACATGTACTTGTTATATATATA
>NW_011494804.1:997870-1000018 GCF_000754665.1 Bison bison bison
TTTGCCAAATATCGAAATGAATCTGCCACAGGTATACCTGTGTTCCCCAACCTGAACCCTCCTCCCTCCTCCCTCCCCAGTTCTAACTGTTGCTTTCTGACCTGCATACAAATTTCTCTAGAGGCAGATCAGATGGTCTGGTATTCCCATCTCTTTCAGAATTTTCCACAGTTTATTGTGATCCACACAGTAAAAGGCTGTGGCATAGTCAATAAAGCAGAAATAGATGTTTTTCTGGAACTCTCTTGCTTTTTCCATGATCCAGCGGATGTTGGCAATTTGATCTCTGGTTCCTCTGCCTTTTCTAAAACCAGCTTGAACATCAGGAAGTTCACGGTTCACATATTGCTGAAGCCTGGCTTGGAGAATTTTGAGCATTATTTTACTAGCGTGTGAGATGAGTGCAATTGTGTGGTAGTTTGAGCATTCTTTGGCATTGCCTTTCTTTGGGATTGGAATGAAAACTGACCTTTTCCAGTCCTGTGGCCACTGCCGAGTTTTCCAAATTTGCTGGCATATCAGCTATACTCCAATATAAAATAAAAAGCTAAAAAAGTTCTCTGATACATGGTGTGGTTTTTTAATGTGATCTATGCAAAATGTGAAATTGCAAAAAGTAATTCAGCATTTGTTTCACTTGCAGATTTTTTTAACAGACAGTTTTACATTTTGGTCAATCTATGTGACTCTGTGATTGTTTATATTTATGAAAATATAAATCCCTTTAAGACAAATTTAATTATTTATCTTTTGCTATAATTTTGAAAATTTTAATATTAACAGTCACACAATATATTTACAAATGCTAATTGCATGTTAACCTTGAAGAACTAAAAGCTGTTTGTGAGAGATAAATTATATGACCTAGGTATTGAAAAATACCCATTGAGATTAACTTGGAAGTACCTAGGAAAATACAGTTTAGTATTTATCTTTTAAAATGTCCCCAATGTATTATTTTTATAATATGATTATTATAATTGAAAAAGTCATATATAAATGTATAATGTTCTTATTTCTAACATTTCATGGCTAAAATTTCTTTGCATGAAGGTAAACAAAACTAAGAGGTAAAATTTTCTTCAATTTTTCCAAATTTCATACACACAAAAATGTTCCATAACTCTTTTGAGTTATTTAGTGATTCATTTTGATTTAGGATACATGCTAATCCCAAAATAATTGTTTAAACTGCAGTTGCAACAAATACAGCTATATCCTAAGTATTTATTTGCCAAATATTTACTTGGTAAAGGCAGAATATGAGTTAATGATTCTTGATCTTGGCAAATAACTTTGGAAATGTCTTAAGGAAATCAGCAGCCATTCTCATATTTATTGTTTGAAAATAAATAGTAAGGAATATTTGATCACATTATGGCAAAAAAGGGGGAGTTGAAAGGAGTAGGGTAAAGACACATCATTCCTCCAAAGAGGGTGGTTTGTTTAACAAGCAAAATTGTAATTTACAACCTAAGGGGTAGTTTACAATTATGAGAAAAATGTGTGCTTATGAATGGAATAAACTACTAACATTTTCTAGTTTTTCTGGAAACTTCCAAAGTTACATTTCATGTTTTCTTCAAGTTTCATTTCAGCTTCAAACAGTCACAAGCCAAACTTACTGAATGTTTACTGTGTGTCAAGCACACTACCAGTTATAACTTTCACAAACCCATTAAGGTCCGTCCAGTCAAGGCTATGGTTTTTCCAGTGGTCATGTATGGATGTGAGAGTTGGACTGTGAAGAAAGCTGAGAGCAGAAGAATTGATGCTTTTGAACTGTGGTGTTGGAGAAGACTCTTGAGAGTCCCTTGGACTGCAAGGAGATCCAACCAGTCCATTCTGAAGGAGATCAGCCCTGGGTGTTCTTTGGAAGGAATGATGCTAAAGCTGAAACTCCAGTACTTTGGCCACCTCATGCGAAGAGATGACTCATTGGAAAAGACCCTGATGCTGGGAGGGATTGGGGGCAGGAGGAAAAGGGGACGACAGAGGATGAGATGGCTGGATGACATCACCGACTCAATGGATCTGAGTCTGAGTGAACTCCAGGAGTTGGTGATGGACAGGGAGGCCTGGCATGGTGCGATTCATGGGGTCGCAAAGAGTCAGACACGACTGAGCGACTGAACTGAACTGAACCCA
>NW_011494804.1:1000118-1001679 GCF_000754665.1 Bison bison bison
CATGGACTGTAGCCCACCAGGCTCCTTTGTCCATGGAATTCTCCAGGCAAGAATACTGGAGTGGGTTGGTATTCCCTTCTCCAGGGGATCTTCCTGACCCTGGATTCACACCTGGATCCCCTGTGTTGCAGGCAAATTCTTTACCATCTGAGTCACCAGGGAAGCCCTTAATAGGGTAACTTACCCTTTACAACTTACAAGAGTATTAAGTGATGGGCCTGAATTTGATTCTTGGCATGCTTAAATCTGCTTGTAACTGCTATATGATCCTGAACTCAAGACTCATCTCGCTATACCCTGAAATAAAACACCAGGTTATGGTGATATGAGTAAAAATGTCATGGTGTACATCCTTATTATAATAAGGTTCCAGATGCCTTTCAACATGATAAAAAAAAAATCATCCTGATGAAACCAAAAAGCAAATAGAATGAGTCAACCATTTTTCCACACCTGAAAATCTGTTCTTATCCAAACTACTGGAAATGTTACCATGCTCTACGTTTTCAAGGTGAACAGAAATGGATTACCAATGTTATTTTTAAGTTTCTTTCATTGTTCCACTAAAAGTCAGTGACCCAGGAAATTCATAATGTTTTTCTATTTGTTTTATGTTTTATTATAAAATTATGAAAATAATTATAAAGATTCAAATGGGTATGGAAGATTGAAAAGTCAAAAAATTCCCTTCCTTCACATTCCATAGTTAATTCCTCCTAATATTCTGTCATTTTCTGAAAACTTCCAAATGAGAAAATATCTAGAACAAGAGATTTGGGTAAATTTATTGCTGTAGGTATTTCCTTCCCAGGATTATGTCAAATCTTGTTAAGTAAAGATATAGATAAGAAGGCAATCATTCTAAGTGAAGGCTGGCAGAGAAAGACAAATATCATATGAAATCACTTACACGTGAAATCTAAAACATAATACAAATGAGTTCAGTTCAGTTGCTCGGTCATGTCCGACTCTTTGCAACTCCATGGACTGCAGCATGCCAGGCTCCCTGTCCATCACCAACTCCTGAAGTTTATTCAAACTCATGTCCATTGAGTTGGTGATGCCATCCATCCATCTCATCCTCTGTCGTCACCTTCTCCTCCTGCTTTTAATCTTTCCCAGCATCAAGGTCTTTTCAAATGAGTCAGTTCTTTGCATCAGGTGGCCAAAGTATTGGAGTTTCATCTTCAGCATCAGTCCTTCCAATGAACCCTCAGGACTGATTTCCTTTAGGATGGATTGGTTGGATCTCCTTGCAGTCCAAGGGACTCTCAAGAGTCTTCTCCAATACCACAGTTCAACAGTATCAATGCTTCAGTGCTCAGCTTTCTTTGTAGTCCAACTCTCACATCCATACATGACCACTGGAAAAGCCATAGCCTTGACTAGACGGACATTTGTTGGCAAAGTAATGTCTCTGTTTTTTAATATGCTGTATAGGTTGGCCATAACTTTCCTTCCAAGGAATAAGCATTTTTAAATTTCATGGCTGCAGTCACCATCTGCAGTGATTTTGGAGCCCCAAACATAAAGTCTGCAACTGTTTCCCCATCTATTTGCC
>NW_011494804.1:1001779-1022651 GCF_000754665.1 Bison bison bison
ATCAAATGAGTCAACTCTTCGCATGAGGTGGCCAAAGTACTGGAGTTTCAGCTTTAGCATCATTCCTTCCAAAGAAATCCCAGGGCTGATCTTTAGAATGGACTGGTTGGATCTCCTTGCAGTCCAAGGGACTCTCAAGAGTCTTCTCCAACACCACAGTTCAAAAGCATCAAATCTTCAGTGCTCAGCCTTCTTCACAGTCCAACTCTCACATCCATATATGACCACAGGAAAAACCATAGCCTTGACTAGACGAACCTTTGTTGGCAAAGTAATGTCTCTGCTTTTGAATATGCTATTGGTAATAACTATCCTTCCAAGGAGTAAGCGTCTTTTAATTTCATGGCTGCAGTCACCATCTGTATGTAGTGATTTTGGAGCCCAGAAAAATAAAGTCTGACACTGTTTCCACTGTTTCCCCATCTATTTCCCATGAAGTGATGGGACCAGATGCCATGATCTAGTTTTCTGAATGTTGAGCATTAAGCCAACATTTTCACTCTCCTATTTCACTTTCATCAAAAGCCTCTTTAGTTCTTTTTTACTTTCTGCCATAAGGGTGGTGTCCTTATGGCAGACCTCAGATATTGATTATTGATATTGAGGTTATTGATATTTCTCATGGTAATCTTGATTCCAGCTTGTGCTTCATCCAGTCCAGCATTTCTCATGATATATTCTGCATATAGGTTAAATAAGCAGGGTGACAATATACAGCCTTGATGTACTCCTTTTCCTATTTGGAACCAGTCTATTGTTCCATGTCCAATTCTAAATGTTGCTTTCTGAATTGCATACAGATTTCTCAAGAGGCAGGTCAGGTGGTCTTGTATACCTATCTCTTTAAGAATTTTCCACAGTTTGTTGTGACCCACACAGTCAAAGGCTGTGGCATAGTCAATAAAGCAGAAATAGATGTTTTTCTGGAACTCTCTTGCTTTTTTGATGATCCAGAGGATGTTGGCAATTTGATCTCTGGTTCCTCTGCCTTTTCTAAAGCCAGCTTGAACATCTGGAAGTTCACGGTTCACATACTGTTGAAGCCTGGCTTGGAGAATTTTGAGAATTACTTTACTAGCGTGTGAGATGAGTGCAATTGTGCGGTAATTTGAAAATTATTTGCCATTGCCTTTCTTTGGAAATGGAATGAAAACTGACCTTTTCCAGTCCTGTGGCCACTGCTGAGTTTTCCAAATTTACAAAACAGAAAAAGATCACAGACTTAGAAAATCAAAGAAAAAAATTGAGGGGAATAGGTTAAATTAGGAGGGTTGGTAGGCTTAGCATACACACACTACTTAACATATATAAAACTGATTATAAACAAGCACATAGGACCTACTGTATGGCACATGTAACTTTACTCAGTACTCTGTAATAACCTATATGGGAAAAAAGTCTGAAAAATAGTGTGTGTATATATATATATATATATATGCATAATTAAATCACTTTGCTGTATACCTGAAACTAACAACATTGTAAATCAACTATATTCCAATATAAAATAATTTTTAAAAAGAAAGTAAGAAAAACTCAGAAGCTAAGGAGAAAAAAAGGAAATGGATTGAAATGTCTCATATTTTCTTTCCAAATATGTAGTAGTGAATGGGAAAAAATGAAAATATTTTCTGTGTTCTCAAGTCCTTTGTGGTTTTTGTTTGTTTGTTTGTATGTTTTGTTTTGTTTTTTATCACTCAGGATCAGTTACATTCAAGTCAGCTTGTCTGGGTAAGAGAGCCCAGTCAGGCATAACCTCTCCTGCCCACCACTGTGATAGCTCATTCTGAACACGTGACTTCCTTCTGATCATTAGGTCAGCTCAGAGACTTCTGTCTGACTGATCACGTATAGCAATGACTAGGATTATTTAAGCTCTAGAATATATTCAGATTTAAGTCATAGTCTGCCACTCTGCCTGGCATTGATTTAAAATTATTCCCAACATTCTGCCTCTTGGATGATTGCTTATAGAGCTACAAATTTTGGCTCAGTCTTCTGCACCCAAATCCCTAACTCTCTGGGCAGTATTTTGCCTGAGATGTGTTAACAACACTATATCTGTAAGTTAATGTTTTGGACATGAACCGAAATTGCACTTTATAACTTTCTCCCAGAGTCCCATATTGAGACATATTTGAAAAATTTTGACACATATGGGAAAAACACAAAATCAGTGAGAGTAGTTGATACAATAACTTCAGAAATAAGAGTGGATAAAGACCTACATTTTATAATAAATACACACCAAAAATCTAGAGTGAAATTTCAGTAGAGATAATTGTGAACTTGTGGCAGGTAAATATATTAACATTTCATTTAAATTCATTGTGACAAATAAGATTTGTTCCATTTCATAGACAAATTAAAGAAAAAATTTACTGGCCATGCTGAATAGCAGCAGAGACATAAATCAAACTTAAATATGTAGCTGTGTGCAAGGACAAAACGAAGATATTACTATTATCTCCACATAATCCTCTTTTTAATCATCAAGTGTCTATATTTTATAGGAGATATTTCTAAATCCTGTGAGTCATTTTCAGATTTTCAAACCACAGTGTTTCTCATCAAATGACAGAGCCATTTACATTCATGGCAGCTGAGAGTTTTTTTTTTTTGCACACATGGCCTTATGCCTGAGCTTCTATTATTTTTGTTCCAGAAGAATGCAATAAATATGTCTAGAGACAAGGGACAAAGTTAATAAAAGGCTGTCCTTTCCTTTGCCTAAGACCCTGGTTTAAAATGAGCTATTTTCCCTGAACACCATATATTAATTGGATGGCTTCAGCTTCAGCCACAGACAAAAGCAGTCCAGATCATGATTATTTGCAATACAATTCTTCTTGATAGGATGAGCAGTCACAGAGCATAGATATTAAAAAGTAAACTTTTTCCATGATAAGAAATAGATCCTAGAATGCAACCTCCGGGTAGGTCAGTTAAAGGAGCAACACTGATAATATTTCTGGCAGTGTGTGTCTCCCTCTCAAAGATTCAGAGGTATTTTATAATTGTAGAGACTTCAAAATGATTAGACTTCTAATTGGCTAAATCTTTTAAAACATCAGTTGCTTCAGTAGAGTGCTTTCTGTTTGTTTTTAAATTTTTTTTTATTTGGTTATTTTATTTGTTTTTTTAAATTTTTTTCTTTTTACTTTACAATATTGTATTGGTTTTGCTTTTAAATACATATTCAGTCTTCCTTGGTGTCTCAGAGCTGCATCCACCTGCAATGCAGGAGATGCAGGTTCAATCCCTGGAGTGGTAAATGGCAACCCACTCCAGTACTCTTGCCTGGAAAATTCCATGGCAGAGGAACCTGGTAGCCTGCAGCTCATGGGCTCACAAAGAGTCAGACATGATTCAGAGACATAATGGACATGTACTCAGGATGTCTGTTATGACTTCTACAACTTGTAGAGGGTGGACAGTCTTTAACTGACAGCA
Organism: Bison bison bison; assembly: GCF_000754665.1. Classification (NCBI taxonomy): domain Eukaryota; kingdom Metazoa; phylum Chordata; class Mammalia; order Artiodactyla; family Bovidae; genus Bison; species Bison bison. The sequence goes on from NW_011494804.1 coordinate 1,005,233, forward strand.
CACTCTCTGGAGCTGTTTGTTCATTTTAATTAAACAAACTAATCTGTCTCTGTATGATTTGTAAAATATAAAGTTGTTGTTGTTCAGTCGCTTGTCTCTTGCTTGGCAGGCAGGGTCTTTACCCCTTAGCCACTTGGGAAGCCCCAAAATAAAGTACTTACCTTCTTTTTCAAATATGAAGGTGCTATTCTCAGGACCTTTGGTTAAAATACCAAAAACGAGTTCTGAATCTAAATTAGACATGTTTCAAGTCTTTAGTCCTAGATAGCTCCTGAAATTCAAACTTCATAGTGATCCAAAGGACAGCAAATGGCTGTTTGCATAGTCCAGTATCCACTATGCTGTCAGGGTGTCATTTTAATCTCCTAATGACTAGATTCATAGCTCGGCATCAGTGAAATATAACCACTCTTGATCAGGTAATCAAGGATATCAAACATAGCAAGTACTCCCACTAGCCCCTCTTGAAAAAAACTGGGGGAGCTAAATGTTTGTGATTCTGGGGTTTGGCAATATCTGGAGTCATTTTAAATTAGCATTACTTGGGAGTTGGGGTGTGCTAGAGTGTAGAAGCTAGAGATGCTGCTAAAAAACATCCTACAATGCTCAGAACAGCTCACAAAAACAAAGAATGATCTGGTCTGAAATGTCAATAGTGCTAAGGTGGAGAAATCATGACATAAATGAATAAAGGTAACAGAAGGATGGAGAAGGCAATGGCACCCCACTCCAGCACTCTTGCCTGGAAAATCCCATGGACGGAGGAGCCTGGTAGGCTGCAGACCATGGGGTCTCGAAGATTTGGACATGACTGAGCGACTTCACTTTCACTTTTCCCTTTCATGCATTGGAGAAGGAAATGGCAACCCACTCCAGTGTTCTTGCCTGAAGAATCCCAGGGACGGGGGAGCCTGGTGGGCCACCATCTATGGGGTCGCACAGAGTCGGACACGACTGAAGCGACTTAGCAGCAGCAGCAACAGAAGGATAGTAGAGAATTTCCATATTTTATACTCACTCCATTATTCTTGCCTGGAGAATCCCATGGACAAAAGAGCCTGGTGGGCTACAGTCCATGTGCTTACAAAGAGTCGGACACGACTGAGCAACTAATACACACACACCATATTTTATATTGCTAAGCTCTGTTCTCCAAGCCTAAATAATTGTGTATATTTCTACTTGTCTAAATTTAAATAGCTTTCATTACAAATATTCACTTATGCATTCAGACATTCATCTTTTCATTCATTGATTCATTTAAGAGGACAGTGGGGGAAGTTCCTAAAATTCAAATTAAAATAAATACTAGAATATTTAATACATAAAGGAGCAACAAAACAACAGAAGTATGAAGTGACACTCCAATATATACTTTTCTTAGACTTAATGATAGGATAAAGCAAAATCACCGAAGAATTTCAACTTGACAATGCACACAAATAAGATCTCTGCTTCAGAAGATTATCCTAGTTAGAGTGGAAGTTTATGCAGAGTCAGAATCCAAATAGGCCTCTCAGGTGGCACTAGTGGTAAATAACCCACCTGCCAATGCAGGAGACACAAGAGACGTATGTTGGATCCCTGGGTTGGGAAGATCTCCTGGAGGAGGGCATGGCAACCCACTCTGGTATTCTTGCTTGGCAAATCCCATGGACAGAGGAGCCTGATGGTCTACAGTCTGTGGATCACAAAGAGTCAGACACGACTGAAGTGATTTAGCATGCATGCAATGTTCCAGCAAAGGTATTTAATGGTTTGGCATAAAACATTGTTCAGGATATGAATAAATAGGCTGATTACAGAAGTTGTTTAGGAAGTAGAATCAGACATGATCATTAAGGAGCTATAGAGATTATGAAGATGTGCACCAGTCAAGGACTACGCCTGGATTCCTTCTGGTTTAAACAGTAAGGAAATACTGGTATCATAGGAGGTAGAACATAGGAAAGAGGTGCTGAGGGTGAGAGAGAAAATAATGTCAGTTTTAATTTCTTAAACTCAAAAACTTGTGCAACACCTTTGGAAATGTCCTTAGCTGGTTATATTAGATTAAAAACTCTGAACTGAACTCTGGATTGAAAACCGAGAAATCTTCAAGAAAGTGGTAGAAAATTTGGTTTGGCCAGAATTCAAATGTACTGAGAAGTCACAGAAGAATATATTTCCCTGGGGAAATATATTTAATCAGATTCGATAAAGTCATCAGATACAAAGAGGGCACAGACAATAGAGTTCCTCAGTCAAGAAAATATAATGGAAAAACCAGTGTCTGAAAGAGACACGGATTCTGCCTCTTGATGCTGTGAAAATAAAATGCAGTTAATATTAAAACTATCATTTGTGTAGTGTTTTAAAGTTTACAAAGTGCTTTATAATAATTATTAATATCTTATTTAATTCAAAGAACCTGAGTAGAAGAGGACAGATATTATTGTTCGATTCTGTAAACATAGATACTGAGGCAATAGAGGTTAAAGTGCATTTCTTAGTATCACGTAGGATAAAAGTGCCATTGCTGAAATGAGGCAAGTTTTCTCATCCTAAGCTCCATGCATTTTTCAACACAGACACAGACACACATACACACACACATATACACACACAAGCACAATGACTGAATATAGATTAAAAAAAATAAAACATGTTATTTAGAACACAGTTTTTTTTCCCCCTTAAGTATTCCATATATGCATTAAAAATAAATCAGAGCCTATTTAAGTGACTGTAGCGTAATACTAAAGTGTGTTTCTATATCATTTATCTAACTGGAGAATTTATTTTAAATATTAATAATGAGCATACATAATAATACTAAAACAGGTCATTGCTCTCAATAGGAATTGATCACACACAGCCTCCAAACCTACAAAATTTGAGTGTGCTTCCATGATAGGTAATTTTACAGTTTACTGCTAAATGTATATTTCAAGTGACCTTGGGTGTCAGATTTGAATAGCGAAGGTTTCCTGGAATAGGGAATTCAGAAGTAGAGGAACTTTAACATGCACTCTGGTTTCAATGGTTCACTATCTCGAATAAAAACTGATAATGACTCCAGGACTGGAAATGCTTTATCAGTCCCAGTGGCTTGGTCTCTTCACACCAGATGCAGGAAGTTGCCTGTATTCATTAATATCCTTCAGTGAGGTCACAGGTAGGGAGAGAAGGCGCTCCAGGGGGGATAGCTAGTGAAATAAAAGCAAGAATACTGAGCTTTGTGTAGTAAAGGAAGGATGCAGGTTTATAAAGTTCTCATTGTCTTAAGGTCATGAATAAATTGAAAGTCAAGCCCACTGCAAGGGACGTGTTGTCACTTACGCCTTACTACTGCAGCCAGGAGAGACGGCCTCTGTTCACAGAGACTATGGCTTTTTGCCCCTCTTTCTCTCTTAGCCTACCCTGTAAAATCACACACACACACACACACACACACACAAAGGGATTAATTGCTCTGGCTTTGCTACTTTGTTATGTTTGTCTTGGAAAACCTTGGATTGGTGAAAACTAGAACTGAAACCAGTGGTCCTCTTTTATGACTCTTTCTCTGTCAGCTTTGTTTCTCAGAATCAAGCTTAACAAATTCAAGTGAATCTGTGCGCAAAAGTGACTCCTGAGGGAACAGGCAAAATCCTTCGAAAGGATTGCTACACAGCTTCAGCCACAAGCGCTGAGACCTCCTTATCCGTCTAACCCTGCTTACATATTTCAGAACTGAACCCCATCTTCATCCGGGCACAGCATCCCCCTGGTGATTTGAACAAGCCTTGTTAACAGTTTCATCTAACAGGCTCAGCGGGTTCAACATTTGATTATCTTTCCCTCAGGTTCACGATCAAGTCTTTTCCCTTCGTTATGAACTGACAGAACTCTGTGCTCAGGTTCTGTGTGTGTGGAGGTAGCTTCACAGACTGAACGTGCAGAAAATGCAGAATCGACAATCTGGATGAATCTCGTATTCAAGGAATTTAATTGTATTATTGAAATTCAGGGCTGCGCCCCTGAGACATTGATCCGGTATTGTCAGTTTCAAATCCTGGGCACACTGACAGCAGGGGCGATTTGCTCATGGAATTTGCAATTGAGGTAACGAGGAATCAAAGCTCGCGACAGGATCCCTAACTGACAGAAAACAGGGGAACCCAACGCCAATCGATAGGGACCGGCCCAACGGTGCCTGCCTGGCAGCGTGCAATCTTGGCCAAGTTCCTGGGGTTCCAATTTAGGAAGAGGCTCAGGACTTCGGAGAAGGACACAGTTGGAGGTGCAGGCTGGGGAAGGTTTTCTTTCCAAAGCACAGAGACTGTTTGCTCATAAGCTTTTATTGCCAAAGGCAAGGCACTCTAGCTTCAGCAGCCAAATAAAACAAAGGGGGATTAAAACAAAACAGTGGAATACAAAATATGAGGGGGAAAACAGGAAAAAGACTTGTGACAAACGATTGCTTTTTGCTCTGCAAGAAGTTGGGTGCAATCTGCTCTGTTGGGGGAGTCTTCAACAATTTCAAAGGTGAAGGCCCTCAGTGGTATAAGGAGGATGCATTTTAATCATAAACTTGGAATTTTTTGTTTATTTTTTAGAACTGAGAGAAGCTCATTGTAATTTCAGAGCAATGGAGCTTTAGGCGTTTCTCAGACTAAACCAAAATAGACTGCTGTTGCTGTTGGCTAGTCACTAAGTCGTGTCCAAATCTTTTGCAACCCCATGGACTGTAGCCTACTAGGCTCCTCTGTCCTTGAGATCTCCCAGGCAGGAATACTGGAGTCGGTTATTTCCTTCTCCAGGGGATCTTTCCGACCCAGGGATTGAACCCACGTCCCCTGTATTATACTGCTGAGCCAGCTATTATCGTCCATAGGCCCTTACGTTGAATAACCAATTTTCCCTTTTGGTTTACAGATACCCTGAGTTACAGTTGGAAACATGGAGAAAAGGAATCCACTGAGATAGCTCTCTCACAGAAAATGTTTTTATCTTGTTCCTAGATATTTACTCTCATGAGATAACTATTAAATTACATAGATGTTCCTCAGCCCAATAAAACATAGGGTGGGTTATAGTTCTAACTGTGGAAAGAACTTGATTTAAACTTGTCCTGAGAGCATTAAGAAAAGCTCTCTTTTATTTTCAGAATATCTTGGTTTAGAGAATAAAAATATGGTAATGTATAAACACCTCATCTCGAAAACCTAAAAGAATTATCAGTTCAAAAGGAGAAGGGTTTTCCTTTTACCAGGCAGCATTCTTGGTACCGTATGCTTACATGTTGTAGCTTGATACCTACTTTGGAAAAAATATCAATATGACTACCTCAGTTTCCTCCAGAGTTAAAGAACAAATGCTGTGTTAAAGATTTTAGAAAAAAAAAAAAATACTGTTCTTTAGCTGGATTTTAATGGTACTTAAAATACTCCTTAGATGTTTTATGCTCTCTAGAAGGTACAAGGATATACTTGTGAAAGAACAATATATTTCATTGCTGCCTGAGAAATTGCTAGATTGCTCAATGGCTCTTAGAGTCACCTTTTCCTTACTATATTCCCACAACAGTGAAAATACTGTATTTTGTGTTTAAATACCAAGAAATCCAGTCAAATAGTGACATCCATTTAAATTATTCAGAACAAACCTTTTAGATAAGTGGGGAGGTATATTTATTTTAACCTTTTTGGATAAAAATAAGTCTCTAACATATGTGGAAACTTTCCAGACCTGATGATCAAAGCAACACTGAATAGTTTAAAGTTCCCAGGTGGCTCAGTGGGTAAAGAATCCACCTGCAGTGCAGGAGACACGAGAGACTCAGGTTCGATTCCTGGGTTGGGAGGGTCTCCTGGAGGAGGGCTTGGCTACCCACTCCAGTATTCTTGACTGAAGAATCCCCGTGGACGGTGGAACCTGATGGGCTATAGTCCATAGAGCCACAAAGGTTCGGCCAAGACTGAAGTGACTGAGCATGCACAATTGCTTAATTCCCACTGTGTGCTAAACAGTTAGGAGCACACGGGAGAGCATGTCAGGGATAATATAAAGACTGCCCCTGCCCTTATTGGGGAGGCAAAAATAAATAAATACATACAGGCAAAGGAAAGGCAAAATGATTCCAATTTCCTGTTCTATCTGCCTGCCCTGTTTTCCTTCTCCTAGATCATAAAAGCTTAAATACCTTCTTATTCCTTATATATATTTCTAGAGGGTTTTACTGAATATCATTCCCAAAAAGAAAGCACAGAGGTAATGCCAAGTTTTCATGCAGCTGATGAAATTTTAAAAAAAAAGCCTCCCCCTTGTTTTGTTTTGCTTCTAAGTCTAGTTTTTTTTTAATTCCCTACTAATCATTGTTCAATATTCATTCTACTATGAAGAAATTATTATCCTATAGCACAAATTGCTCTCACTCCAAAATGACATGATTAGAAATTTTCAGCTAATCAGTAAGTGGTCTGTAGTTTGATTCCCATTCATCAGTGATAGGAAAGGGGGAGAGATCGAGGAACAGGAGCAGCGCTTTATCAAGCATTCCCTATTAGGAAGTGAACACTGAAATTGATTAACAATTGAGAAACGAATTAAAATTCTTTTCTTTCGGCCATATTAGAGAGAAGAAATTGCTATATTTAATAGCAATTATGTGAAATATTCTGGGTAATGAAGCAACTTAAATAAACTTTGCAGTCCCCACTTATATTACAAATAGAACAAAATGGTAATTTGAATGTAATATCACAATTTGCATTTAGGATTATGAGGAAACTCAGTGCTTGAACTAACTCAGCTTATTAGGCAATAACAGTTTCAGTAATTCTAAGTGTTATTATTATTTCTAATAATCATAATAACACACTCTGCTTAGTTGCCTTTAGTTTGACTAGCACAGCTTACAATTTTTTTTTAAATAGAGTATAAGCGGCAACTTAAAACCTATTCTTGAATTTTTTTAACAGGATGCAGACATCTTAGGGATAGAAGTGAGGCCATTAATATTTCAAAATGTATCCTTTCGACTATTATCTTATTTGTAACTTAATTTTTGTGTGTCATTTATTTATACATGAGAAATTTGTCCTTGATCCCCCTTAGGCAAGAATACTGGAGTGGGTTGCCATTTCTTCCTCCAGGGAATCAAACCCGCATCTCCTGTGTCTCGTGCATTCCAGGCAGATAAAGATCATCTGAGCTACCAGGGAAGCTACACTAAAGCCTTTTACTATGTGGATCACAATAAACTGTGGAAACTTTTTAAAAAATGGGAATACCCGACCACCTTACCTGTCTCCTGAGAAATCTGTATGCAAGTCAAGAAGCAACAGTTAGAACCTTATATGGAACAACTGACTGGTTCAAACTTAAGAAAGGAGTACTATAAGGCTGTTTATTATCACCCTGCTTGTTTAATTTTTATGCAGAGCACATCATGCAAAATGCTGGGTTGGATGAGTTACAAGCTAGAATCAAGAGCCAGGAGAAATACCAACAACCTCAGATAGGCAGATTATAACACCTTAATGGCAGAAAGCAAAGAGGAAACTAAAGAGCCTCTTGATGATGGTGAAGGAGAAGAGTGGAAAAGCTGGCTTAAAACTCAATATTAAAAATGCTAAGATCATGGCATCCGGTCCCATCACATCATGGAAAATAGAAGGAGAAAAGGTGGAAACAGTGACAGATTTTCTCTTCTTGGGCTCCAAAATCACTGCAGATGGTGACTGCAGCCATGAAATTAGAAGACAATTGCTTCTTGGCAGGAAAGTTATGACCAACCTAGACAGCATATTAAAAAGCACAGACATTACTTTGCCAACAAAGGTCTGTCTAGTCAAAGCTATGGTTTTTCCAGTAGTCATGTACAGATGTGACAGCTGGACCATAAAGAAAGCTGAGCACTGAAGAATTGATGCTTTTGAACTGTGGTGCTGGAGAAGACTCTTGAGAGTCCCCTGGACTGCAAGGAGATCCAACCAGTCCATCCTAAAGGAGATCAGTCCTGGGTGTTCATTGGAAAGACTGATGCTGAAGCTGAAATTCCAATACTTTGGCCACCTGCTGTGAAGAACTGACTCATTGGAAAAGACCCTGATGCTGGGAAAGATTGAAGGCAGGAAGAAAAGGGGACAGCAGAGGATGAGATGGTTGGATGACATCACCGATTCAATGGACATGAACTTGGGTAAACTCTGGGGAAGGTGGTGAAGGACAGGGAAGCCTGGTGTGCTGCAGTCCATGGGGTCACAAAGAGTCAGACATGAGTTGGTGACTGAACAACAAGATTAGTTCATTGGATTTGTTCTAAATGAGAATATAGACTCGTGTTTTATACATGCTATAAATTTCATGATAGTCTAAAATTAACTCTCCTTCATCCCTGTACATCTTTTCTGAATTCTTAGCTATTTAAATAATTAAAAACCTATACTCTGGCATCTGGTGGTCTCTGGGGTGAAGGCCAGACAAGAAGTATCCACCATCTGAGGCTCACAAGGGGCTCCCCAGGGCCACCGGTGGCGTTATTTGTTCCCAGATAATGCTAGCAATTTTGGATAATAGTTTAGCTAAGATACCTAAAAACTGGATTTCCATTAAGCCAACATCAGTGAACCAGTTATCAATTATTTTGTGTTTACTCCCTTCCCAGTCAACTAAATAATCAGGTTTGCAAAATAGGGTTTTCTCATTACACATGATCATGCAGTACATGATCAGAACTATGTGAAAATATACACACAGAAAAAAGAGCAGGAAGAACTCAGAAGTCTAAAGCATACTTTTTCTCCAAATGGCACAACTGTGTTTTCATGTGTTGTGGCAGGATAGTCTTACCTTATACCTTAGCTAATATAATACTGATATTATTGTAATTATATTTTTAAAATTTAGCAGTCCACTTTCAGGACTTTGAAATATGATTTAGGAAAAATATTTTCTGAGCATTGTCAAATGCTAAATCATTTCTGCAGTCACTGCCTTGTGCCTTTGCCATCCTAAACAGATATTTATTTCAACTAAGTCATGTTTAAGAGAAAAATAATCTCTAGAACTTTTAAGTCCTTATCATCTTTATTAACAGTTGGTCAATGACTTTATACAAAATTTTGGAATTTTTTTTATGACTCATTAAACTATGAGAAACAGCATTGACATTCTGTGAAAAATCCCCTAACGCAAATTTTTTTTGAAAGAATCATCGCTAAGTTAAAGAAGCTTTCAGTTTTCCCAGGATTTCTCAAGATGTTTTGTTATTTTTGTAGTGTTTCATGGAGTCAGTGATTTCTTCACAACTAGGTTCCCTGGGGTTAATCTGAGAGGAGAAAAACAACAGTATGAACTTATTAATATTTTGTCATCTTGGTAGTCTATTTAAACAGAGATTTTGCTTTTAACATGAGGCTATTGATTTCCAGCTAAATCTTTGCATCCACTTTTGCTACCAATACTGTTTTCTTAGATTAGTAAAATGAAAATTGTTGAAGGCTTGTTACTGAAAGGAATAAAAGTAAAGAATACACAAGAATTTACTTAGTGTAGCTAAATAAGGGCTTAACAGAAAAGCTATTAAAAATACAGTATATATGCATACAGTTTGATTTATTAGATTTATTTATAGCACATGAATGTGTACTTTCTTCAGAAAAGACTAAAACAGATCTTCAGAAATGTTCAAAAAATTAAGTGTGTAAACTCAAATGTAAAAGACTTCTAACAACTGAAAATATAGACAACTTAAGTACATAAAACTAAATAAAATTAAACATAATTCTAACTTTTTGAAAGTTCTGAAATTAAAACAAGAGGTGGTCCAAGATAAAATAAGTTATTTTCTTCTAAATTAACAATACATAAAGGAGGTGATTTTACAATAGTTTTGAAATGCCGTGTATAAATCATCATAGTACTGTTATCTTGTTGTATAATTCTATTCTCAAACATGACTTGCTTCCTTTCACTTCATTTTCTCTGCTGTCGGCTTCATGCAAGTATCTACCTTTACTTCACCTGGCCAACTGCAGTAGACTCCTTAATTTTGCTGCCCATCTATTGCATTTAAACTCTTTTCTCAATCGTCTTATTTCCTTCCATACATAACAATGCTCTAGTTCCTTTCAATATATCATTCTTGACCTCCTATATCTCTTTCTCTCCTTAGGTTCCCAAAATTTTGTACTTTTTGTCTGTCCTGCTTCAAAGCTTTTATACTCTTAATTCATAGCATGATTAATTAATGCATAATCTTACTGTAGCAAGCAACTAGAAACTTACTTCCTGAGGTCATTGATAGCCTCCCAATTGTCAGATCCAATCTGACCTTTCTGCCATATCTACCACTGTTGACTATTCTTGTCACTTGGAAACTCTTTCACACTTGCCTTTTGTGACACATTTCTTCTTTCTGCATCTCTGCTTATGTGTCAACCAGGGTCATGACAGGAAACAGATGGCACACATAAATTGGATAAATTGAGAAGATTTAATACAGGGACTATTTACAAAAGTGGAGCAAAGGAGATGAGTAGGGCAGTGTAGGTCCCTAGGTTTAATATTTGTGAGTGTCGCTACTCTTAGGCATAGAGTGCAAACAGTAGAGGTTACCAGGACTTGGGGACAGAGAGGCTTTTGTTGAGCTCTATAGAAAATGTGACCTTCAGTTATGGGCTATGTCAATGCTTTGAGAACCCACAGAGATGTATGTGAGAAAATAAAAGCTCTGAACTATTCCTCTTTCTACTGATTTTTTTTTTTTACAAGTGCCTCCTCCTCAATTGGGTGAGTAATACCTAACACTAGAGGCCAAGGGCACCGTCACGTGTGGTCAAAACAGGTCAGCTCAGAATCTCAGGCAAGAGTAAAATGAAGAAGATTAGAGAAGGGAGTGATTTGGTCCAGCCTCTCTTTTTAAGTGGTGGTTTTTCTCCAAGGTTCCAATCTGAAACCTGAACATCCTTCTAATCCTGGGAATTAATCTTGACTTCTATTAGTATTTCTATGCTAGTGATTACCCAGTATATAACTCCTTTATAAATGCATTTTCTGAGGGCAATCTCATACATTCTAGTATCTCTTTCTTGAATTCCACGTCAGAAAATTAGAACTCATTTTCTTTGCATCTAATCTACTTTTCAGTATTAACTTTGAAACTGACACCTAAACCCACCCAATCCCCAAACCCAGAATTATCCTTGACTGATTTTTTACTCACTAGTTAGGTATGACCAGCTGATTACAAGGCTTTATAGAGTCCTCCCAACAGATGTTTAATTCACCTGCTCCTGTGCACTGCCACCATCATTATCTTAGTGGTGTGGCAAAAATAAACATAGCAGAAGTCATGGAAACTGTGTATGTGAAGTGCTCACCTGGTCTTCAGACTAAGCAAAGTTCTTCCAGAGGAAAGCCTTTGTTAGCTGAGTCCTGAAGGGTAAGTAGAGAACCTGGGCAACTGGAAAACGCTTTGGATGCAAAAGTAACAGCTAGGGGCAATAAAGAAATTAACCACTGGAGAGACTAAAACAAGGAAAATATAGCTGGAGAGTGGAGAACTGACATAGGAGAATATCTTAAAATATCTTCAGCTGAGAATGAGGAAGTAGGAAGACAAAATTGAGAAGACTTTGGAAATAAGGATGGATTTGGGACTCAATGCCTATGGTACTCAAGTTGATGAAAGAAATAAAGAATTTGAGAAAAGACTGAAAAATAATTATTCTATTTAAGCTTGAAAAAGTCTTACAGTCTTAATCTATACAGTAGGAGGACATACCAGACAGTTGAGAAAAGATGATCTGATCAAATGTAACAAGTAAAGAAATCTTTAGGAGCAGCATGTCTGCTTATTATTCACATAATTCTCCAACTGCAATTCATCTTTGTGCCTTGAACATCTGTGCATACTCAGGAATCTTCAGATTACATTGTGAGTCAGGAATGTCTCTTTGAAGGGAATTCCTTTGCATTTATAATTCACTCCAAAATTCTTAAAACATATTATGATATTCATCATTTCCTCTTTCCAAGAGGCAGGGTAGAAAGATAATTTATCTAAGAGTTAAAGATCTTAGACATAATTTTTCTATTGTTGCTGTTATTGTTTAATCATAACCGTATATACTGCTGATAATTGCAACAAACCATTTAAGCACCATGCTGTCATTTCTTCTCTTTTAAAATATGAATTGAATGAGATAACTACCAAGAGCCTTTCAAGCTCTGAAATCTTGTAAATCAAAATAAACCAAAATCATGAGAATGGGTAAAATGATCCTTGTAAGATTAGTTCCAATCCTCTAAGCCCTAAAATAAATACCATACAATAAGCGAAATGAATAATCATGAGAAATGCAATCATCATTGCATGATTCCAAGGAGATCAGTATTCATTCATGTTGAACAGCATTATTTAATCCATAAAGCTTGGAATCAGATTCAGATCTTCCATCTACCATAGTGGTTATTCGAATGTTGAAATTCCATGTCCAGAAAGATATTTCTAATTAGATATCAGATAAATTCCAAGTTAATGCACAAGAGAAATTCATCTGACTCTTAGAAGAAGCTCCATATAACAATATACACACACACACACAATTCTTGGCAGAGGCTAGACTATAGTTTTTTCATAGACAAAAGAGAATAGGAAGAATGAAAATAATGAGAAACTGAATAATTAAGAAAAAAATACATTGTTCTTTCTAATTTTTACATCTTGAACTATGTTAAGGAATAACTTCTGACTTTACTCTTAATTTTCTTTTATCACCTCTTGACTTCAGCTTAACACTGTCCAGTGGAGAATTATTCATCTCCTAAAGGATCTTAAGGCTTAATTAATAGAGGAGCCAGCCAAAGGGATAAAGCTAGAGATATCAGAAGTAATTACAATTTAATGAAACAAGAATGAACAAATTACCACAAAGCCCAGTAGCCTAGTAACTGACCTGAAATGAAAATGTGGTCATCAAACTGATTACCTCTTTTTTTTTAACCTCTCCCTGAAATACCATTTCCCTTTACTATTTCTTTACATTCCTTTCTCATTTTAGTCAATTTTTGAAATGATCATAGTTGTGACTACAAATAAAAATAATTTTAAAAACCATATATTATGTCTTCAACATAAGCTCATCACATTCAAAAGGTAACGACGAGGCATGGTCTGCAGGGCAAAAATAAAGTTCAATCTTTTGACATAATTTTGGAGAAAGAAATGACTACCCACTCCAGTATTCCTGTCTGAGAAATCACATGGACAGCGGAACTTGGTGGACTGTAGTCCATGGGGGTCACAAAGAGTCGGACACAATTTAGCGACTAAACAACAACAATAATAAAATGACATAATTTAAGTCAAAATTAACTTAAAGGACTGTTTGGATGGAGGTTTCCTTTTATTTCAGATATACCATAATGTTTTCTGAATATTTAGCATATTTCCAAGCCTGCATGCAACTCACCAATGTCTCCCAAACACAGGTTGCAGGGTGGTTCTCAGCACACAGGCTCACCACAGTATATCTTTTCTGCTTAAATTCAGCCTTAGAAAATGTTTGGAATACTGGGAATGTTTACAGTCCCGTGCTGTTTATTTTGATCAACACAATCTCTTTTTGCACTGCAGGCAGGAAAGAAAAAGGGATCAGAAAAAGGGATCAAAAATAGAGAATCTTTGTTTTAAGTCAGTTGCTATCTAACTTTAAGAAGCAAAAAGGGGAAATTAACTCCTATCCCTCTCCTGAGAAGCCGCAGCAGGATGAACTGAACTGGGAAGACGGTCACTGTTCTTAGGCTTCCTCTGAGCTGAAATGAAAGCCTGCTCTCGGGGTCCCCAGGTCCCTCTCGCAGAGATGCAGACTGGCTCTAACACCCGTCAATATGCCTGAATGTATTACATACTACAAAGGATTTCAGTTTGTGAGGAGAGGGCCACGGGTGAGCAAAGTCTGCTGCTGCTGCTAAGTCGCTTCAGTCGTGTCCGACTCTGTGCAACCCCATAGACAGCAGCCCACCAGGCTCCCCTGCCCCTGGGATTCTCCAGGCAAAAATACTGAAGTGGGTTGCCATTTCCTTCTCCAATGCATGAAAGTGAAAAGTGAAAGTGAAGTCGCTCAGTCGTGTCCAACTCTTAGCAACCCCATGGACTGCAGCCTACCAGGCTCCTCCATCCATGGGATTTTCCAGGCAAGAGTACTGGAGTGGGGTGCCATTGCCTTCTCCGTATGTATATACATACATACATACATACATATATATACAGTGCAGGCTATGGCATTCTTTATTACAAAGCTGGCTATGAGTGAGCAAATGATCTCCCTCTTCTAGCCAGCATGGGAACAATTTAATCTTGCATTTTCTTGTATCTATCAGTTCACTGCCTCTGTGGACAGACTGGCTTTCACAGAAAAAGAAACTGAGGCAATTAAATGGGGGCTTAAAATTTACCTCAAATCTCTGAACTGTCTAATGAACTGAGACTGAGAAATTAATTTAAGTCAATATTGCAAAATGGACAGTTATTTCATTGTGTGCAATATTTTCTTCTGATAATAGCTGGCTGTAAAAATGCATTGAAAGTAGCCTTATCTAATCACATCCTTAAAGAATTATATTTATTAGGTAGATAAATGATGCTAAATTATGGCAAGATTGGTAACTGTGTGTGAGGGGGATTAGGTTTAAATGAGTCAGAAAAATGCTCAATAAATACAATAAATAAATGCAGTAAATGGAAAGAAAAATAACCAAATGAAAACACATTGATCTGCATAGCAATGTGTTATAACTATGAAGGAAACTCATATGACACTGAGAATAAAAGATGACATATTAAAGTGATTTATTAATAATTTATTTTAAAATTGAAGATTATTTAAGATAAATATTAAATTTACCTAGAGGAATAAGACTTCAAAAAGAAAGTAATAGATACAGCTTTCAGAGTATATGAAAAGAAATGAAAAATGCGTGTAAGAACCAACTCTAAAGTACTACATATGTGTGCATGCACATGTGTGTGTGTGCTCAGCCATGTCTGACTCTTTGCAAACCATGGACTGTATGTATACACATTATATATGTATAAAAATGTAGCAAAGATTTGTAACGAATGAACTGTTCTACCAATGAGGAATTCCCTGTGCAACTACACATTAAGCTATGTTTTCAAATTTTACACAAATTCATCCTTCCTGTGCAGGCATAAGGCCAGATGGAAGCTTATGGCTGCTATGTCAATACCTACAGAATGTTGATGTCCTCTTAGCTAGTCCAAATAGAGCCATTCCATCTGCCATAAACACTGGGCCCAAAGGCCACATTTATAGATTGCACTAAAAAAAGTTAAAATTATTTTTACAGCGAGGCATTTTTATAGGCTCTGAGAAAAAAGAAGCTCGATGTGTGTTCCAAAATACATATTCTCTGGTGACTGTGAGTGTGTTTTCATATGTGCATGTATAGAGAAATAATAAAATAATCTTAATAGGTGATTTTTATGGATGCCAGAACTAAATTAACTATGCAGTATTATTGTTTCCCTGGGGGTGAGATCTAGCTGATTCTTTTTACCTTCTGCATCATCAGTCTTCCCAAGATGATGATTGGTTTTATTTCTTTTTAAAGAAATTCTAACCACTTGATGTTTTCCTTCTCTGAATGGAAAATGTAGGGTACATCTTTGTTAATCTGCCAGATCAAATTCAGTGAGCATTTTCGTTTGTTTCCTTTCAAAATGAGAGTTTCACATTGCCTTCAGTTCAGTTCAGTCGCTCAGTTGTGTCCGACTCTTTGCGACCCCATGAATTGCAGCACGCCAGGCCTCCCTGTCTATGACCAACTCCCGGAGTTCACTCAGACTCACGTCCATCGAGTCGGTGATGCCATCCAGCCATCTCATCCTCTGTCGTCCCCTTCTCCTCCTACCCCCAATCCCTTCCAGCATCAGGGTCTTTTCCAATGAGTCAACTCTTCGCATGAGGTGGCCAAAGTATTGCCTACAAAGGCTAAACCTCCAGCATCAGGTTCCTTTTTTTCAATTTTTTTCAAAGTTTAAATTTTTATTTTGTATTGGGAGTAGAGCCAGTTAACAATGTTGTGATAGTTTCAGGTGAACAGTGAAGGGGCTCAGCCATACATATACATGTATATATTCTCCCCTAAATTGCCCTCCCATCCAGGCTGCCACATAACATTGAGCAGAGTTCCCTGTGGTATACAGTAGGTCCTTGTTTGTTAACCATTGTAAATAGAGCCGTGTGTACAGGACCTTCTCAAACTCCCTAAGTATCCATTCCCCTCAGCAACCATAAGTTCATTTTCTAAGTCTGTGCGTCTTTCTGTTTTAGAAGTAAGTGCATATACATCATTTATTTTTAGATTCCGCATATATAGGGATGTCACACAGTAGTTCTTCTCTGTCTGACTTACTTCACTCAGTATGACACTCTCTAGATCCATCTATGTTGCTGCAAATGGCATCATATCATCCTTTTTAATGGCTGAGTATGACCTAAATCAAATCCCTTATGATTATAAAGTAGAAGTGAGAAAGAGATTTAAGGGCCTAGATCTGATAGATAGAGTGCCTGATGAACTACAGAATGAGGTCTGTAACACTGTACAGGAGACAGGGATCAAGACCATCCCCATGGATAAGAAATGCAAAAAAAGCAAAATGGCTGTCTGGGGAGGCCTTACATATAGCTGTGAAAAGAAGAGAAGCGAAAAGCAAAGGAGAAAAGGGAAGACATAAGCATCTGAATGTAGAGTTCCAAAGAATAGCAAGAAGAGATGAGAAAGCCTTCCTCAGTGATCAATGCAAAGAAATAGAGGAAAGCAACAGAATGGGAAAGACTAGAGATCTCTTCAAGAAAATTAGAGATACCAAGGGAACATTTCATGCAAAGACGGGCTTGATAAATTAGGACAGAAATGGTATGGACCTAAGAGAAGCAGAAGATATTAAGAAGAGGTGGTAAGAATACACAGAAGAACTGTACATAAAAGATCTTCACGACCCAGATAATCACGATGGTATGATCACTGATCTAGAGCCAGACTAGATGTGAAGCCAGCTTGACTTAACACCCTGGAATGTGAAGTTAAGTGGGCCTTAGAAAGCATCACTACGAACAAAGCTAGTGGAGGTGATGGAATTTCAGTTGAGCTATTTCAAATCCTGAAAGATGATGCTGTGAAAGTGCTGCACTCAATATGCCAGCAAATTTGGAAAACTCAGCAGTGGCCACAGGACTGGAAAAGGTCAGTCTTCATTCCAATCCCAAAGAAAGGCAATGCCAAAGAATGCTCAAACTACCACACAATTGCACTCATCTCACATGCTAGTAAAGTAATGCTCAAAATTCTCCAAGCCAGGCTTCAGCAATATGTGAACGGTGAACTTCCTGATGTTCAAGCTGGTGTTAGAAAAGGCAGA
>NW_011494804.1:1022786-1023277 GCF_000754665.1 Bison bison bison
CAGGCTTCAGCAATATGTGAACGGTGAACTTCCTGATGTTCAAGCTGGTTTTAGAAAAGGCAGAGGAACCAGAGATCAAATTGCCAACATCCACTGGATCATGGAAAAAGCAAGAGAGTTCCAGAAAAACATCTATTTCTGCTTTATTGACTATGCCAAAGCCTTTGACTGTGTGGATCACAATAAACTGTGGAAAATTCTGAAAGAGATGGGAATATCAGACCACCTGACCTGCCTCTTGAGAAATCTGTATGCAGGTCAGGAAGCAACAGTTAGAACTGGACATGGAACAACAGACTGGTTCCAAATAGGAAAAGGAGTACGTCAAGGCTGTATATTGTCACCCTGCTTATTTAACTTACATGCAGAGTAAATCATGAGAAACGCTGGACTGGAAGAAACACAAGCTGGAATCAAGATTGCCAGGAGAAATATCAATAACCTCAGATATGCAGATGACACCACCCTTATGGCAGAAAGTGAAGAGGAAC
>NW_011494804.1:1023377-1032649 GCF_000754665.1 Bison bison bison
TTGAACTGTGGTGTTGGAGAAGACTCTTGAGAGTCCCTTGGACTGCAAGGAGATCCAGCCAGTCCATTCTGAAGGAGATCAGCCCTGGGATCTTTGGAGGGAATGATGCTAAAGCTGAAACTCCAGTACTTTGGCCACCTCACGCGAAGAGTTGACTCATTGGAAAAGACTCTGATGCTGGGAGGGATTGGGGGCAGGAGGAGAAGGGGACAACAGAGGATGAGATGGCTGGATGGCATCACTGACTCGATGGACATGAGTCTGAGTGAACTCCAGGAGTTGGTGACAGACAGGGAGGCCTGGTGTGCTGCGATTCATGGGGTCGTGAAGAGTCGGACACGACTGAGCAACTGAACTGAACTGAACTGAATATTCCAATGTATATAGGTACCACAGCTTCTTTATCCATTCCTCTGTAAATGGATATTTAGGTTGCTTCCATGTCTTGGCTATTATAAAGAGTACTGCAATAAACACTGGTGCATATACCCTTTCAGATCATGTTTTTCTTGGATATATGCCCAGGAGTGGGATTGTACGGTAATATGGTGGCTCTATCTTTAGTATTTTAAGGCGCCTCCATACTGTTGTCCATAGTGGCTATATCAGTTTACATTCTCCACAGTGTAGGAGGGTTCCCTTCTCTCCACACCCTTTCCAGCATTTGTTTATTGTGGATTTTTTGGTAAGAGCTATTCTGACTGGTGTGAGGTGATACCTCATCAGACCTTTGATTTGCGTTTATCCAATAACCCGTGATGCTGGACATCTCTCCATGTGCATATTGTCCATCTGTACATCCTCTTTAGAGAAATGTCTACTCAGGTCTTCTACCCATTTTTTGAGTGGGTTTTTTGTTTTGTTTTGTTTTGATGCTGTTAAGCATCATAAGATGTTTATAAATTTTTGAGACTAATCCCTTATTCGTCACAGTATTTGCACATATTTTCCCAACCTTTGGGCTGTGTTTTCTTTTTGTTTATTGTTTTCTTTATTGTGTGAAATCTTTTGAGTTTAAGTAGGTCCCATTTGTTTATTTTTGTTTTTATTTCCATTATTCTGGCAGAAGGATTCAAAAAAACATTGCTGTAATTTATGTCAGAGAGTGTTCTGCCTATGTTTTTTCTCTAGGAGTTTGATAGTGTCTGGTCTCACATTTAGGTCTTTAATCCATTTTGAGCTTATTTTTGTGTATGGACTTAAAGAATGATCTAATTTCACTTTTTTACATGTGACTGTCCAGTTTTCCCAGCACCCAGGCTCTTATAATCTGTTAAGAACCCAAGGGTTCTGAAGGTAAAAAATGACCATAGGTCACTAACCGTCCCTAAACCTATTTTGTTGTAATACCCCAGCCTCTAGGGGACAGGAGGAACCGTTGCCTTGCACACTTGCTTTCCTTACTACAGCCAAGATCCTGAACATCTGTGTGTGAAATATAACATAACCGATGGGAACCTCTTGCAGTTTAGGATGATAGCCCTCAAACAGGAGTCATTTGTCTTTGCTCATATTTTTAATCTTTTGTCAGTGCTATAGAATTTTGTAATAGTTAAAAGATATCAGATTTAAATTCAGTTATTTTGATTTCTGTAAACGACAGATAAGCATGCATAATTGAAGGGAAAAGAAGAAATAAAGAGGATTACTGCAGGCTCTTGTATTATAAAAAGGCATCAGAAACTAGAGTCTGTTATTCTATAATCACACTAGACTCCAAAAGGAAAGTTAAGAAGGGAAGTCAACTCTGGCCTCATCTTTCCCTCCACGTACACTTCAATGCATTTGTTATCGATTTTTGGTCGGTTTGTTTGTACAAATCAAATTCAGTAATTCATTTTAAGGGATTTGAAAATCTCAGAGTGCTATCCAAAGATAAGTTGGATGGGGAACAAATTTAAATATATTTAGTGCCATACGAATGTACATTATCCATGAGTATTCCCACTATCCTCAGTATGAAGTGGTGAGGAAGGGAGGGGCAGGAACTGCTGAGCCAGTCAACCGAATTTGCCCTGGGAAGGAGCGATTCAGCAGAAAAGAGATGTCAGCTCTATGTCACCCTCTGAGGCACACGTGGTGATTGGCCTTCCCACTCCTCCCTGTTGGTGGAAAGTCTATCACTCAAAGCTGCTGGAACGAACTGTCTAGGTGTCAAATGATCTCAAGGACACTGACTAATGCTGATTGGCATGAACCTGTGAGCAAACTCAAAAAATCTCAGGCAGATTCTCCCTTCAAGAAATTTGGAATTAGGATACTGAAGAATATAATGTGTTGATAACGGTATATCCCTAGCTGAAAGCTCATGTAAAGTCAAATTAAAGTTAGCCCGATGCTATATGCAAGCTGAAATTCTAGAAAAGAAGTGAAGATCAGACTACAGAGAGGTGGATTAGGGAAAAGAAGATGAAATATAAGCAAAGAACATGCCTTTGGGCCTCTAGAGAACAGGGAAGATAGAACTTCAATTTCTTTCTACTTCCAATCTTGAAACAGCATGCTTGAACTTCTGCTGTGGTGTTGATTTAAAATAAGCACCTTTTCCATAAACAATTTGAAATGATTTTTTTTGTACACAAATATGCCATGTCTACAAAGTGAGCATATCCTTCTCTTAAAGTTTTTCACACACACAGCCTACATCACACTGCTGTGTGTGTGCAAAATACTGCCATCTAGCTCTGTCATAACTGTTCACATTGGTTTCAACATTGTTTAAGAGAAGGATCTATGCCGTCTATATTTGCACATATACTATCGATCCTAGCATTCTAGGCACACCAGTGCCATTTTAAATATAGATTCATTTGACAGTCATCTTAACCCAGTTTTTCTCAGTCAATGCTAGTTGCAAACTATGAGGAAATTACTCTTCACCTAGCTTTCCTCTAAAGCATAAATTATATCCGGGACTGGATGGATGTGGAGGCCTATGAGTTACTACTTCTTTGCTCCACCTCAGTGTCATCTTTATTTCATCTTATAAACAAGACTTTTGCTCAGAAAGAACCTATGTTATTTGAAGAATCACCAAAGGAAGAAGCTGGCTTGATTAAATATAACCTTAGGACTAAAGTAGACAATCTAAGAAAGTAAATCAACAGATATAGAAAAGTGCACTGACTTTGGAAGCTTTCTGAAAGATTCATAATTTGGCTATATTTATTGTTGGCATCACTAATTTTGTTCTTTGTGGAAATTAAAGATCAAGTTGGTAGGCAAGCAAACCTACATATTTTTTCTTCAAGGATTAAAAGGAAGAAGCAACACTGGGAAAATTTTTGAAGTTAATCTGGATAGAATAAGGAACTCCAAAACACGGATGATGTGGTGTTTGATGAGACAGCAAGAGTGAGTCAGGCTCAGAAACAGCAGTTGAGAGGGGTTGAGACAGAGGCAACGCGAGAGGGGTGGAGAGGAAGAGAGACTCTGAGGTCGCTGTCACTCCAAAATCACCAGGATTCCCTGAAGCTCCAGGAACCTTCAGGAAGGTCAGGTGAGCTTCTGCTTTGCATTTTCCCAAGTGACAGGCTATTTTTTAATTGGTAGGAAAATTTCAGACACTTAGCTTTCAAACCCTGATTAAGAGGGACTGTTGTGGGAGATTCAGCCGTTTCTTCCTGGAACTACCTAAGTATAAAATATGCGTGTGTATGTCTATATATATGTGTGTGTGTGTGTGTGTGTATGCTTGAAGTATTTGAAGTTCCATTTTCAAGCCCACTGATGATGATTCATGTGTTTGAAAATATTCCTGAAGAAAAATATGTTTTAAGTTCAAGTTATGAATTGTGAGTGATCGAGGCCGAATGTCCTTATTTACATAAACTGCATAGGATTTTTGTGCTGCCATCTTGGGAACAACAGAGTTTGGAAAATAAACAAGGAATAACAGTCCAGTATGGGTACCGGCAGCTCAGCTGGTAAAGAATCTGCCTCCACGCCAGTATTCTTGGGCTTTCCTAGTGGCTCAGATAGTAAAGAATCCACCTGCAATCCAGGAGACCTGGGTTCAATCCCTGGGTTGGGAAGATCCCCTGGAGGAGGGCATGGCAACCCACTCCAGTATTCTTGCCTGGAGAATCCCCATGGACAGAGAAGCCTCGCAGGCTGCAGTCCGTGAGGTCACAAATAGTCGGACCTGACTGAACAACTAAGCACAGCACAGCATAGCATGAGAAAAAACAATCTCACTTCACAGAAAGCCACATTTTTAGACAACTTATTCACTTTCTCCAAAGATGATCCATTGAAAACATCCACATATATGAGAAATATTTTATACTCTAACCTTATATAATGCAAGTGCCCAATGCTGATTCCCTAAAATCCTAGCAAAACAAGCCTTTATCAGAGGGAAATGCTTTGAGAAACTTTTGTTTCCTTGAGACATGATGCTTTTTAATCACTCCTGGGTGTCAACCCTGTATCTTGATCCTCCAATGGAGGTTGAGTAAGGGATAAAGTTTTCGGAGGTAATAAATGCTGATCCAAGTTTCTCTTCTGGGAGAAATTAACCTGTAAAAATTCCTAAGGACAGAGATTTCTGTTTCCCTTCCTCTTCACTTGGTCCAACGAGAGGAAATTACATAGGTTGGTGGTGGTGTTCAGTCACTAAGTCGTAACCGACTCTTTTGTGATCCCCAAGGACTGTAGCTTGCCAGGCTCCTCTGTACGTGGGGTTTTCCAAGCAAGAATGCTGGAGTGGGTTGCCATTTCCTTCTCCAAGGAATCTTCCTGACCCAGGGATCAAACCTCTGCACTGGCAGGCAGATTCTTTACTGCTGAGCCACCAGGGAAGCCCCATGGCTGGCTTGTCAGGAGAGATTGGTGCTGTTCTGAAAACTCAAATGTTGTCCTCATGCAGACTATGACAATTTGAAATGAAGTTGGGAGAAATGAAGACTGTAGGCAGGTTCATGATGGCACTCTCGCTAATACCTCCAATTCACCCTTTACTGGCAGTTAAGGTGATGTTTGGGCAACTGGTTTGCTGACCTTTTTTTTTTTTTTTTTCTATTTTTTCCAAAAATTCATCAGGAAAGAGAGCACTTCATTTGATCCTGTAGACAGCCTGGAGTATAAAGGAAAGTGTATTTGTATATGAATATGAAAATACAATTTTGGATTGCCAATTAAATTCTATAAAATAAGAATTCCTAGTATTCAGCTATACTAGAAATAAATGACTGGTTATCCATAAAGAACATTGACTCATTCATCTAACATGCTGTCAAAATTATTTTTAAAAACAGCAGAAATTTATACATAATTCTTTGAGATTACAAAACAGATACTCCATAACATTTAGTGTAGTCAAACACAAAGCCATATTTAAATCCTGAATTATGAATTCAATTAATAATTAAAGGATTATGCTAGTAGAGAAGGTATATATAAAACAGTAAATGGCTTTTTCAGGTGATTAAACATCTCCATGATGATTCACATCAAATAAAAAAGAAAGTTTATTGTGACTTTATTCCTTAGCTCGAATAATATTCCTCCAACATAATAAGAACATAATTCAATGAAGCTAAAATAACGGAAGAGAGAGTGAAGTTCCTTTGGGGGTTCTGAATGGCTGACCTGACTGCTTTCTGCAAGTTACCAAGGATATCACAGTGACGGCAAGCCAGGGGCGACAGGAAGAATGAAGCAAGGGCAGGTATGAAAATGGAATAATTATGAGAGGCTGGATTAAAGAAGTGAATAATTTTCAGTCGGAATGATCTGTATAGAAAGGCAGTGATATAATTAGGCATTTTAAAGCCAGTAAGAATTTCAGGGTCATTTTGTGAGTGGGAGAATCTTTGAATTTCCTAGGCTAGTCTTGCCTACATCCTTCTCTTGATGTCCTGGAACAATTATTCTCCCATAAGCCTGCACAGGATACAAATTGGACAGTGTACAAGTAATCACTGATGAATGTGAATGCACTGCTCAGTGATGAAATGTTTTCACAGAAACAGAATGAAGTAGATGGAAAAGGTACTCTCAGGAACTTTGAATAGATACCTCCAAAGATAATGTGCCTACCACAAAAGATTTGAAAAGAGGTGTTTCAGTAATGTGCTCATAAAGGGTCATTTCAAGGAGACTTTTGAAAAACACTCTTCTTGTTGAAACATAGAAAGGTGATTGTATAGAAAAAATTTACAAATATACATTACAGCTATTTAAGGAAGGGTGGATGCTACCTAAATGCATTCTATTCATTTTAATACTTGGATTTAAAAAAAAAAAATTCCTGTGGTTGGAAAGGCACAAGTTCACACCATAAAGATACTGCTATATCTGCTGCTGCATCACTTTAGTCGTGTCCGACTCTGTGCGACCCCATAGATGGCAGCCCACTAGGCTCCTCTGGCCCTGGGATTCTCCAGGCAAGAACTAATGGAAATTAAATACTGAATTTCTTTCAGCATCAATAGTAGTCTTTTTAAAGGTGGGCATGATTTATAAGCTCCTTGAAAAGTATCTATATATTTTCAGAAAATTAATACCAATATCCATATAGACTAGAAACACTGTTATTTGGCCATATTTGGTCTACTGCTCTTGCTTCATTATTGCCTCTTAGTCCTTCATGGGTTCCCTTCTCACAGGGAGGGAACCTGCAATTTCACAATTCTCATGTGCAGTGACTCTGCACCACCACGCTTGGCCCAAGGAAAGTCTCCTGCATCTTGGACCCTTTCTGCCAGAAGGACAGGACATGTTCAGGAATTAAACTGAGTTTTCTGCATTGGCCTAAATCCTGTGCACTCTTCAAAGAAGTACAAATAAAAATCACAGTCCAGAAGACTGAACATGTTCTACATTTATGGTTTATGTCACAAAATACTTAAATTATTTATCCTATGATATTCCACTTGAATAATGCATGATATCAGCTGCAGAAATATATCCTGGGCCCAACTTCTCTTTCTCAGAGCTTTTCTCATTAGCTTCCTGAGAGAACAGCATTATGAGTTGAAAAGGGGTAGAACCTCCATAAATATCTGGCAATGTGTGAAAAGGCCGATAGAATAGCACAGTGGGAAAGAGCTTGGTCTCACACTCCACCCTTTTCAAGATGAACTACCTTGGGAAGTTTAACCTATCTTGGCCTGTGGGGGTTGTTGTGGGAATTAAATAAGATGTTGACAAATATTCAATTTGAATACACCGTTACTTCCCTTGGCTGCCACAGCCCTCCTAGGAGTTGTAGGAATGCTAAGCTAAGAAAGCTCAACATTCAAAAAACTAAGATCATGGCATCTGGTCCCATAACTTCATGGGAAACAGATGGGGAAACAGTGGAAACAATGTCAGACTTTATTTTTGGGGGCTCCAAAATCACTGTAGATGGTGACTGCAGCCATGAAATTAAAAGACGCTTACTCCTTGGAAGGAAAGTTATGACCAACCTAGACAGTATATTGAAAAGCAGAGACATTACTTTGCCATCAAAGTCTGTCTAGTCAAGGCTATGGTTTTTCACATGTATGGATGTGAGAGTTGGACTGTGAAGAAAGCTGAGCGCTGAAGAATTGATGCTTTTGAATTGTGGTGTTGGAGAAGGCTCTTGAGTCCCTTGGACTGCAAGGAGATCCGACCAGTCCATTCTAAAGGAGACCAGTCCCGGGTGTTCATTGGAAGGACTGATGCTAAAGCTGAAACTCCAGTATTTTGGCCACCTCATGCGAAGAGTTGACTCACTGGAAAAGACTCTGATGCTGGGAGAGATTAGGGGCAGGAGGAGAAGGGGATGACAGAGGATGAGATGGCTGGATGGCATCACCAACTCAATGGACATGAGTTTGAGTGAACTCCGGAAGTTGGTGATGGACAGGGAGGCCTGGCATGCTGCAATTCCTGGGGTCGCAAAGAGTCAGACACAACTGAGCGACTGAACTGAACTGAATCCCTTGCAATGGCTGTTTACCACAATTGTCTGATATGGTTTGTGCAATTTGAAGTCTAATGATGATGTATCAATATTTGTAACTTATATTTTTAATAACAAAATGGAGAGATTTCAAGGTGTGGGCATAAGAGAGTCACTTTCAAGATGCTGCTTTGAATGAGGATGAAAAGGGTTAAGTGAAAACTACAGCACTGGGAGTTTCCCAAGTTCCTGTCTCCTTTGAGGCAGAGGTCTCACAATGGATGTAAATGTCATTTGTCCGAGTGTGAGTGAAAGTCACTCAGTCACGTCAGACTCTTTACAACCCCGTGGACTGTAGCCCGCCCAGGTTTCTCTGTCCATGGATTTCTTCAGGCAAGAATACAGGAGTGGGTTGCCATTGTCCAGGTATATTAGATTCAAAATATTGAAAACACTCCTCCAAAGGATTGCCCTTAAATTTCCAAGTTAATAAAGTTATGGAAAATATGAGAATACTTTGGCAGAGCAAACAGAGAAAATCCAAAGTAAGCTTAAGAACAATCATTTGAAAGTCCAGAAAATTAACCTGCTTTGTTAGTTGCCTTTCATACTTTTCATGGGAATCTATATTTGGAAATATTCCGGGTCACAGGAAGAAGCTTAAGGGAATTGAATATATCAGGTTATATGGTGCCCTACACAAATAGCATGCATTCATTCAAAGAATGGTTATTAAACACCTTCTATAAGTCAGACACTACTCTGTCCTGGATGATAGTAATAGAACATTTAAAAAATGTTCCTTTGTTCTCAAAGTATATATTCACACATCCATGTGTGTGCTTTCATGGGATAAAAGAGATAGCCTCTCAGATAATGGGGGAAAATAAATTATTTAACAAACAGCACTAGAAAACTGAGTAGCAATTTGAAATAAAATAAACTTAAATTGAAACATCTCATCTTACACACACACACACAAATCCAGATGGCTCAAAGATCCATTAAAGATACAGATGTCATGAAGTTAAAAAATAATACACAAAAATAAATAAGCACTTTGCATTGGAAAATGCATCATAATCAAAGTTAAAAGACAAAGGATACATCTTGTTTTCTTAACGTGTAAAAATCACCTTGACATCAATAGGAATAAGACCAACATCTCAGAGAAAATTATAACAATGGAAAGATTCTTTGTAGTTTACCTATATATAGGTAAACTACAAAGAATCTTATATATATATATGCTGCTAAGTCACTTCAGTCGTTTCTGACTCTGTGCGACCCCAGAGACGGCAGCCCATCAGGCTCCCCCGTCCCTGGGATTCTCCAGGCAAGAACACTGGAATGGGTTGCCATTTCCTTCTCCAATGCATGAAAATGAAAAGTGAAA
>NW_011494804.1:1032766-1042259 GCF_000754665.1 Bison bison bison
TAATTATAGGATTATCTGAATGGTTGGAGTGGAAACTATCAGTATAAAGATAAAAAAAAAAAAAACACTGAACAATCTTTTTTTCTATTTATATTTGAATTCTGATTGGCTTATGTTTCCATTTGCTTATTGAGAAAAGAAGGTATTTTTGAAAAGGAAATGCTAGTTATATCATTCTGAGGATTTGGATTTTGGAGAAATAATTTATGTTTCATTATTTAAATTTTACTTTGGTTTGCTTCTTTTTTATAGCAATAAACAAAGTGTTCATTGAACTTAAAGTGAAATCTAACTTGGTTTTATTTGTCAAATATTGCTTTAAAAATTATTTCATTCCACCAAACTATTGGATTAAATATGCAATAGTCATAAGTGAGGAAAGTATCCAATGTTAAAACATATTCCAATGTTAAAACATATTAATACCTTTCCCTTCGGTATAAATGCTGACCATAGCCTCTAGTCATTTTTCTATATAGTAAAATATAAAGCAAACACCAAGATTACAGGAAGTCGTTTCAAGCAGTCTCCTGGCTGTTAGTCATACACAATACAAAGATTTTACATGGCTGTATCACATTTAAATAATTGTGATAACTACAGCACTCTTATCCACAAAGATAACAAAATAAGATTACTAGTTAGTATTTTTCAGTTCATTTTTAGAATGAGTATTCATTTTACTTATATAATCGATAAAAGGTTAAGTGATAATTCCAGTTATTCTCATCATCATTAAATTTACAGTGCTATGTGTGAGTGCAGTTTTAAGAATCATAAAGATTACGAATTCACTTGGCCAAAAATTCATGATTGAGACATATATAACAAGCTAAGCAAGGCCTCAAACACCAAGAGTACAGGCAGTTCTTAGGAGAAACTTTAATTTTAAACCTTTAATTTTATAAACCTTTAAGCAATATTCAAAAGAAATAATGTGTATTGCAATATTTCAAAAGTGAAAACCTTAAGACTTGTCAAAATCTTAAATTATAGATTGGTGTCCTACATTTTATTAAATTCTCCATAATGCTTTACTTAGGCAGCTTCAGAAATGCAGTCCAGAAGCCTCATAGAATATTCAGGATTCTAGCTATTGCAAGGGACAAAAGCCCAGTTCAAGCTATCTTTAAATAAAAAGAACAAGAAAAGGCATGTTTGAGGCATTATGGCTCCAGAAAGGGTTGCATCCAAGAGCTAAAAAACTGTCACGGGTACTCAATTTAGTCCTTTGCATATTACAATCTGTCAGACATTTGTTACATCATAGCCTCCAGCAGCTCCACTTTATTCTACCAGCTCTCAGCTGATAGACCAAGAGTAAGAAACAGAAAATTCCTGGGACTGAGAATTGCTAGACCAACCAAAGCACACGTCCATCTGAGTTTAACTCATGTGTGAGGTCTAAGTCAATCTGAGCCCTGAAGCCAAACTGAACCTTGTCTACTTAGACAGGGGAAAGAGAGTTTTCGTATTAGTAATTGGAGCTGTTGTTTTCAGAAGAAAAGAGGACTGGATGTGGGACACACAGATGTTTTCCCTTCAAATATGCATAATCCTCTGTTGTTGTTTAGTTGCTTAGTCACATCTGACTCTCTGCGACTCCATGGACAGGGGATCTTAATGGTGCAGAGATCAAACCCGCATCTCTTAATGTTTCTTGCATTAGCAGGTGAGCGCTTTTACTACCAGCACCAACTGGGAAGCCCATAAATAAGGTTAAACTATTAAGATTGTAAACTTCTATATCCACCTCCATGCTTTCTATCAGTACAAAGAAATCTGTGCTATCATCATTCAATAATGTTGGCTTATAGGCTTATGAAGGGGCTTCCCTGATAGCTCAGTTGGTAAAGAATCCACCTGCAATGCAGGAGACCTGGGTTGGACCCCTGGGTCAGGAAGATCCCCTGGAGAAGGGATAGACTACCCACTCCAGAATTCTTGGGCTTCCCTTGTGGCTCAGCTGGTAAAGAATCCGCCTGCAATGCAGGTTCAATCCCTGGGTTGAGAAGATCCCCTGGAGAAGGGAAAGGCTACCCACTCCACTATTCTGGCCTGGAGAATTCCATGGGACTGTATAGTCCATGAGGTCACAAAAAGTCAGACATGATTGAGCGACTTTCACTTTCACTTTATAGGCGTATGAACACTTTTGCACATAATAAAACCATAGCATTATTGAATTCCATTGGATAGTTTTAAATTGTCAAAGTGCTTAAAACATTATAATCATATTTTTCTGTCTTCTCAATGACCTAGAAACACAAGGCAATATCTCCACTTAACCTATAATAAGATTATTTTTTAAAATGAGATTTGTTAATGCCTTGAAATGTTGGGCAATATTAATTTTGTTATTCATATGGTTCAATATGTGCCTAGTGTATATGTGCATGCTAGAGAGATCAAAAATGCAAAATTTTGGTCAATAATATTGTGCAAAGCCACATCATCACACCACAGTTTAACATACTTTCATTTGACTTAGAAAAAGCAATTTATGAAATAGCCACAAAATCTAGTAAGCCTGAATCAAATAGAGAAAAGATATACTTGGGGAATTTCCACAACAGATACTTTAGTGCTTTCACCTCTTATTGATATATTGATAATAGTTAATAATCATCATTTTAACCTGCCATCTTAACTTTGCATATGGTTTACCAAGTAATTAACATCATGAATTCTGAAGTACTTGGTTTCAAAAAACTGGTCTTACCACTAGCTTCACATTTTTTTGAAAATTATTGAACTTCTCTGTGTCACCATTTCTTCATTAATAGGATGGGAATAATACCACTTACTTTACAAGCTTGCTGGCAAGTTTATATGGCATTATACCAGCAAGGTGCTTAGACAGAATTTTACACGCATTATACACTCATATATATTTAAATACCATTGTTTATGCAATGAGCTGATATGAAAAGGGACTTCTCAGACTCTAGTAACAATATCAACCAAAACTAGCAAATAAAGGCAACAATTCAGGCTCCACATAAGCAGGTTCACTGCATGTGCGTGAGTGCTCAGCCATGAGTACCAGTGTTCTTCGTGACCCCATGGACTGTAGTCCACCAGGCTCCTCTGTCCATAGACGTCTCTAGGCAAGAATACTTGAATGGGTTACCATTCCCTCCTCCAATAGATTTTCTCAACCCAGGGATCAAGCCCACATTTCTGGCATTGGCTGGCAAATTCGCTACCACTAAGCCATCCGAGGGGCTTCCCTTGTGGCTCAGCTGGTAAAGAATCCGCCTGCAATATGGGAGACCTGGGTTCAATCCCTGGGTAGGGAAGATCCCCTGAAGAAGGGAAAGGCTACCCACTCCAGTATTCTGGCCTGGAGAATCCCATGGACTCTATAGTCCATGGGGTTGCAAAGAGTCCTACATGACTGAATGACTTTCACTTTCACTTTCAAGTCACCTGCGATGCCCTGGTTCACTGTAGTAGGCTCAGGAGTAATATAGGATACAGTAATTTGCATTGATGATAATAATACATCAGGTGTGTTATTTGTACGAAAGACAATGCATTTTTTTGAAGTATGAATTCATAGAACACCTAGGATACACATATTCCAATATATATTTTTCCACTGTGTTCTGTACTTCATCTTCAGTTTTCAGAAAAGAAGTGAAGGGATTGACTTTAGGTTGGAGGTTACACAGGTCCGCTCTTATAGCAAGAGACAGAGAGCAGGGGAGTGGGCAGCTATGTGAAACCCTGAGGTCTGGTGACAGGAAATTAGAGGTTTATCTGCTCACTTAGTTTGGTGGCAACATTCCTAGGAAAGGGTAATGTGTTTGCTATTTCTTTAATGCTATTCTCTTTTCCAACGACACTTAACTAAACTCTGCACACTGTGAACACTCCACAAATAATCTGGGGTTTTCTGAAGTTTCCATTACTCTAGGTCATAAAAGGAAATATCAGTAGTTACAAATTAATGAATATTTTCTATAGTTTATAAATATCTACCATTCTGATGGAGTTGCCAGAAAGGACAGAATAGAATTTATTCCTCTTACTCATTACCTACATAGGAGCACTCAACTGAATTTTGGGATGAAAACAGTACTATAAAATTTACTTTTAGGTAGAAATCATTAACAAATATTATTTTTGCTTTTAGACTGTGAAGATCTGTACAGCACCAAGTCAAACATTAAAATAATATTTGATTGTTATTTGAATTTAATATCTATTAATTTGAACCAATTCTTGATTTTCATTTTGCTTCTATTTTTACGTACAGTGTTCTGAAATGTCCACATAATCCTTGAAGTATTTTGTTTAGCTTGAGAAGGTACAAAAGCTTTTAAAATGAAGCACAAATAGCTTGGCAGATTTCACAAGAATATTTACTGTTAAAAGATCTATTTTCAGAAAGCATTAGCTTTGTCATTTCCCTCAGATTAGAATAAAATATAATCATGTAAGGTAGAATGTGTCATCTCTTAAAAAATAATTTATTTTTATTCCTTACTTGACTCCCATTCTCCTTTTTATAGCATCTTTTTTATTTCAACTTCAACAAAGAGCCTTAGCGTCCTTCAGTAAGCCAGAATGCACTCATCAGATAAACTCTGTATATGAGCCTATAGCGCATATTGTCAATGTAAATTTAAGGGTACACACAGAAACTAAAAATTTTAAGAAAGGCCATTTTTGTTTTTCTCCTCTCCATTAGCCCAACCAGCAGGAAGGTGATGAAATAAGGCAAGGCTTCCGGCTTAGATAAAGGCTAGAGAGGAAGTCACCTGCACACCCCGAAGGTGTTCTTTTGCAAGGTGAGAGGAGGGGGAAGCTTTTCTGCTGTTTGGGGTAATTCTTGTGAGAAAGGGATAGCAGTGATCCATGGAGTTTAAGCCAAAGCAGTAGTGAAAAGTTAATCAAATATAGCACTGCAAGTGTGAGATATTTTGACCACGTATTACCGAGTGACTCTGGCTCTCCTATGCTCACTGAGCTTAGGTCTTCTTATCTTTAAATCAGAGAATGTCTACCTGTGGCAGATTATATCTTCCAAAAAGGGCCACAGCAACATTTCGGGTCTCACATGCTCTTCTAGAATCTTGTTGTTTCCTGTAAAGAGGCAATCTGTTCCTTGTTCTTTTCTTGAATGTGGGCGGGACCTTCTGACTGCCTTTCCAGACACAGTGATGCAGGTGATACCACAGGATGGCAAGGTTGGATCCTGAAAGGTTACATCGCTGTCAGCTGGCTCTCAACTTTGAGACATGAAGCTGTGGCTCCCTAGTCCATTGTACACAAAGTTCAAATCTCTTGAGTCCACCATGAAAGGAAAACACGGAAGGACCCCTTACCCCCACCCCAAAGAAAGAGCTGTTGGATTTTTCCGGACATGGCACAAGCTATCAGAATGGAGATGACTTCTGACTGTGTCCTCCTAAGGCCAGAAACTCCTAGCCAAACTACTCTTGAATTCCTAACCCACAGAGACCATAAGAGGTAACAAAGGATTATTATTGTTTTCAACTGCTAAATTTTGTGATGATTTTTCATGCAGCAATAGATAGTTAATACACTGCAATTTATTCAGCTTGTGAAGATTCAGTTCAGTTCAGTTCAGTTCAGTCGCTCAGTCGTGTCTGACTCTTTGTGACCCCATGAATCACAGCACGCCAGGCCTCCCTGTCCATCACCAACTCTGGGAGTTCACTCAGACTCACATCCATCGAGTCAGTGATGCCATCCAGCCATCTCATCCTCTGTCCTCCCCTTCTCCTCCTGCATCCAATTCCTCCCAGATTAGAAGGCATATTTTAACTTATTCAGAGTATATACTCAATATAAAGCAGATGTTTATTAATATATTTATATGTGCTACATGCATTTTACAAACCATCCTTCCATTCCCTGTCCCCAATAATTTTAATAGTAATAATAATAAAAGAATAAAAAGAGGAAAATATTACCACCTTCTGTACTTTTTTTCTACTTTTTGAAATTTTGTAGAGAATAATAAAAGAACATTTGGTGAGGAAAGACATAGATCCTTTCTTTTTAATATAACCATTAAACTGAACCGAATGAATAAATTTTATCTCTGATGCCAGCATTATTTTCCCATCCTTTATCCCTCAAGTTCTAAATCTACAAAGCAAGGTATTTTGTTAGGGTGAGGAATATTATAAGTATGATAGCACACCAAATATAATTATTAGAAGATTCTTCATAATAACAATGATAAGCACACTATAATTAAATTAATAATCATTTCTTGGCATGAAAGACCATGCTGCTAAGTCGCTTCAGTTGTGTCCGACTCTGTGCGAACCCAGAGATGGCAGCCCACCAGGCTCCCCCGTCCCCGGGATTCTCCAGGCAAGAACACTGGAGTGGGTTTGCCATTTCCTTCTCCAATGCATGAAAGTGAAAAGTGAAAGTGAAGTCACTCAGTCGTGTCCGACCCTCAGCGACCCCATGGACTGCAGCCTACCAGGTTCCTCCGTCCATGGGATTTTCCAGGCAAGAGTACTGGAGTGGGGTGCCATTGCCTTCTCCAATGAAAGACCATATACTGTTGCAAAAATCAGAAGATAATGTAACCAGTGGAATAAAATCATCACATGCTGGAGCTTGACTGGGCATTTAGTGGAAATCAAACCTTCATGTTTTGACCATGCTAAGGGCTTCCCAGGTGTTTCAATGGCAAAGAATTCTCCTGCCAGTGCAGGAAAGCAAGAGATGCAGGTTTGACCTCTGGATCACGAAAGTCCTCTGGAGGAGGAAATGGCAATCCATTCCAGTATTCTTGCCTGAGGAACCCCCTGGACAGAGGAGTCCGGCAGGCTACAGTCCAGGGGGTCACAAGGAGTCAGATATGACTGAGAGACTGAGCAAGCAAAGCATTCAAACATGGACTAAAGACAGTTGAAACTGTTCCATATAAGAAGTGGAAGAAGTGGGAGTTTTGCTTCTGAGAATAAGGAAACTGAGAAATTTGGGGAAGGGGAAGGAGTGGAAGAACAAAATCCAAAACAAAATGACAAAATGACTCCAATCACAAAAACCATAAAAGAGCTAATGTCTGAAATTCAACATCAGATTTGTTTGCATAGGTGCTATATTATATCCTTCTATCTCTACAAACACAAAATTAAGTTCCAAATGCCGTCCAGGTAGCTTATCAATTTTGGATACTGAAACTGATGCTGAAACTAAAACCAAAAGTAATACTCTCTCAGGAACAAAGCTGGGTAAGTGAGAACTGCACTCATTACCTTAGAAATAAAACAACTCCCCATCTCTTGCAAATTCCATTTAGTTATTTACTACTCAGACAACTTTCTCTGTCTACTATTTGGAGACAGTTCAACTATGCTGAACTAATATTATGGCAGTCTGATAGTTTTTGCTAGTAATAACGCTGTTTTCCCAGCTACTCACCAAAGGGACAGCATAGTGATTCATACTAAACCATGCATTGTTCAGTCACAAAGTTGTATCCAACTTTTTGCAACCTCATGAACTGCAGCACGCCAGGCTTCCCCGTCCTTCATTATCTCCCTGAGTTTGCTCAAACTCATCTCCATTGAGTCAGTGATGTTATCTTACCATCTCATCTTCTACTGCCCCCTTCTCATTTTACCCTCAGTCTTTCCCAGCATCAGGGTCTTTTCTAACGAGTCAGCTCTGACCAAAGTATTGGAGCTTCAGCTTCAGCATCAGTCCTTCCAATGAATATTCAGGGTTGATTTCCTTTAGGATGGACTGGTTTGATCTCCTTGCAGTCCAAGGGACTCTCAAGAGCCTTCTCCAGAACCACGGTTTGAAAGTATCAATTCTTTGGCGCTCAGCCTTCTTTATGGTCCAACTCTCACATCTGTAAGTGACTACTAGAAAACCATAGCTTTGACTCTATGGACCTTTGTCAGCAAAATGATGCCTTTGATTTTTAATACACCATCTAGGTTTGTCATGGCTTTTCTTCCAATACTTCATCTTAAAATCTTCTTCAAAATAAAATTATAATGGTGCCATGCTCCACAAACATGTCTGTATCTGTTTCAAATTAAAAATTATCAACCTTGAGAACTGGTACATAGATTCAACAGTGGCTGTAAAGTCAAATGATTTGTGAAGAGGAAGTAGCCATACTGATTAAAGTCTGCCATTAAGTACAATGTTAGCTGCTGCTGCTACTGCTGCTGCTAAGTCGCTTCAGTCGTGTCCAACTCTGTGTGACCCCATAGACAGCAGCCCATGAGGCTCCCCCGTCCCGGGGATTCTCCAGGCAAGAACACTGGAATGGGTTGCCATTGCCTTCTCCAGTGCATGAAAGTGAAAAGTGAAAGTGAAGTCGCTGAGTCTTGTCCGACCCTTAGCGACCCCATGGACTGCGGCCCACAGGCTCCTCCATCCATGGGATTTTCCAGGCAAGAGTACTGGAGTGGGGTGCCACGCTATACCCTATCTCAGGAGCATTAAAATTCTTGTTTTAATTGAGTTATTATAGGTTATTTTAAAAATGTTAGAAGGATTTTTATAGCTTTACATTCTGAATGTTACTTTATAATATACTTGGAGTTACAATTCTAAATAGCATGCAGAGCTAAAATCTTTGCATTGAAATTGGATATACCTGAAGCCAAGTTCTAGCTCAGCCATAAACTACTTAACCTCTTTAGGTCTTGTTTTTCTCCTCTGTAAAACATAGACAGTAACAGTACCTATCCAAGGGGTTGTGGCAAGGACTAAGTGAGAGGATTCATGTTTCTGGCCCAAATAAATGCTGCTGTTTAAGTCTATATGTTTAAAGCTGTTATCCATGTCCACAATAACATACTATCAGAGCGTAGAGCCAACATCTTCTAACGACTAATACAGACAACTGCCACAACTTAGAGGATTTTATACTTCACACATATTTTCACATGCTGTATCATATTCACTTTCACACTAACCCTAGCTGCTGGATATTCTTACTATCTCCAGTTCAGAGATTTTAAAAATAATAATAATAACATCTCAAGGAATTGAAGTAAATTTTTCCAAGGAGATTCATGTCATTAGAAGAAGAATCAAGAGCTGCTACTATTGCCATAATAATTCATCTCAAAACATAAAAAGCAAAAAGAGAAATGTCTCAAACATTTCAGGTTTTTTTTTTTAATAGAAGTCAAGCTTATTCAACTTTAAGGGCTGTCTTTTTTCTGATTGAAGTATGGTTAATTTACAATGTTGTGTTAGTTTCAAGTGTACAAAAAAATGATTCGGTTTTAGACAGATAGATATTCTTTATAGATATATAAAGATAACTAGATATATATACATTTTTTTCAAATTCTTTCTAATTATAAGTTATTTAAAAAGTTGAATAGAGTTCCTGGGCTATACAGTAAGTCCTTGTCGTTTACCTGTTTTATACCAGACATTTCAGCTTAAAGCATCACATGCTCATTTGCAGTCCTGACATCCCTATAGTCTTCTCAAGGAGGTATCACTGTAACCTCACTCA
>NW_011494804.1:1042359-1118878 GCF_000754665.1 Bison bison bison
CACATCACTTGCTTTCTTGCCCTTCCTTGTGACGGCTGTGCCTTCATTTACACACACGTCTATGTCCTTCCTCCACCATCAGTTCACCCCAGTGGAGTTCTGCATCCTCACTTTGGGCATAACGACCGTGCTCAAAAGGTTTGCCAAAGCTGGCTCTGTATAGGCCTTGAATACAGCAGGGGATACCCTGTGTGTCAAGAAGACCCTGATTCACAAAATGCAGTCTGTACGTTGTCCAAATCACCGGCTCACTCAGGTTCGGCACGCACTTTACAGAACTTGGTCCAAAGTACTAGACTGAAATATTGGGTAAGCAACAGATAGACCAACAGCTAAGGGAAAGATTTACAAATCTTACTGGGGTTGAAAACACAATGAAAATTAAACTTTCACACCTCTCTTCTGATCAGAGCACAAGCTTACTTTTATCAGCTAGACATCTTGTTTGTCTTGAGATTGCATTATGGTGGAGTCAACTCATTTGCTGACCTCTGTCTTATTCATCCTGAATATTTCACCTCAAATGCTAGACTGGTTTTCAAAAAGATCCATAATACAAAGCAGGGTTTAAAAGGTGAAGAGACAAGGGTCCTTGAGGAATTCTGAGTAGGACAGTCAAGTAACAAGGGCACTGGAAGCTACAATTAAGTAGCTTAGGGAACTGTAAATAGCTGTGAACAGCAGCCTGAGGGGGCTGTCCGTCTTGGAATCATAGCTGCAAAGTACTGAACATTTTTCCACAAAGAGATGGTTTTCTACCTCAGAGAATTGTGTGGTCCATATGTTTTCTTATAAACTCATCCTATAATATCCTTGGCTTTCACTACCTCCAGAAGGATCTAGATAGTCCTTCTAAAGAGAGAGGGAGACTCCCACTCTATGGCAGCGATGCCTTAAGTGACTAATAGCATATTTCTTATCTCTGCTTTATTCCTTGGCTTATTCATCAATTTTTACCATTTGTGGAGCCAAGCAAAAAAAAAAAAAAAAAACTGCAAATTTCTGCATAATCTGATTGTGCTGAGCTAGTGATATATCACATGGTTCATTGCCAATAACATCTCTCATCAATACGCATTCCAAGAACCTCCCACACAATGCTCTACATAAAGAGTGAATCGATGGCCACCACGACAAAGCCTTCAAACAATAAACAAGGACAACTGTGGTCATTGGAAGTATGGAGCTAAGTGTGTGTGCTCAGTCGTATCCAGTTCTTTATGACCCCACGGACTGTAGCCCGCCAGGCTCCTCTGTTCATGGGATTCCCCAGGCAAGAATATTAGAGTGGGTTGCCATTGCCTTCTCCAGGGGATCTTCCCAACCCAGGGATCCAACCTGCACCTCCTACATTGCCAGGCAGATTCTTTTATCATTGAGCCACCTGGGAAGCCCAGTCATCAAACGCCTTTTAATAATACTCTAGACCTGATATACCAAAAATATTTGGACTTATTAGTCATGGTCAAAGAATTTTTAAATATATAGAGAGGCTTCCCCATCTTAATACATGGCATTAGCTTCCACCAAATCCTCCTAGCCAAAAAGGCAGGTTCATCTTGACTCCTGTCATACCATCTATCAGATTGTTAATTCAGTTATAATTTCTGAATCTTTGTCATGCCATTTACACTGTGGCCAAGAATGCCCCAAGCACTGCCCCTGCTGGCCGGGATGGCTTTCATCTGGTCTCTCTGGTGATTACCACCTCACTATCATCTACTCTGCACAGCACCAACATGAAAATGCATGCTACTTATCATGGTTTTCTTGCTTCTCGCGGTCTCGTCTCAGCCTCACTGTTCATCTAGTACACTCTCTGACAGTACTCTCCTTTTCATCTTTGAATATTTGAAATTTGTTCTTGCCAAATAGTTCTCACCATTCCTGTATCTTTGCATAGCTGGCATCTCTGCCCAGGTAGGTCCCTTCTAAGATATTTTCCTAAAGACCTATCCTGACATTCTTTTTTAAGTCACTCATCTCAAGTCATTATCTGCTCTTCCATTTTACATTTATATCTTGCTTGCATTTCAGTAAGTCCCCTACATACAAACTTGCAAGTTGCGAACTTTCAAAGGTGTGAACATGCATCTGCTTCCATCAGGGAACTCAAACCTGTGCCATCATTGCAGGCAGGAGTGAAACTGCAGGCATCCTTCATCTCCTATTGCCAGGGATCCTTCAGCTTAGCGTTTGCATATCCCACCTTTCCCTCCTCCAGTCGGTAACTCTTCCTGCCTGTTCATTCAATGACAGCTGCTGTACTGTGCTTTTCAAGGTTAAATGTTTTCAATTTTGTGCATTCGTTTTTCATGTATTATTTTGTGAAATGTATTATAAACTTGTAGTACAGTGCTATATAGCCAATTGTGCTAGTTGGGTACCTAGGTTAACTTTGCTAGACTTATGAAAAAATTAGATTTATGAACGTGCTTTCAGAATGGAACTCAATGGCATGTAGGGGAGTTATGTGCATTTATTATGATGATGATCTTATTGTTTGTAATTGACTATTGTTTGTCTCTGCCACTTAAAATATAAGCTCCATGAGCCCAAGGAGCCTATTGTGCAGTTTCTTTGCTATTACCAGGCTTGGTTCTATTCATAGTCTGGGGTAGTAATCAGTGAGTATTTTTTAATGGGTGAATGAATGAAAAGGACCTATACAAAAAGATAAAACAAGAAATAAAAAGCTATGTCTTAAAAATTATCATATATCCAAGGCTTGAAATTAAAAGCTTTTATTATATATCACTCATCTTTTATAAACTCGGTTAATAGATCATTTGTTATTCTCTCATGCTCTTTTATGTAGAAATGTGGGATAAAGGTTTACTCATTGTACTTCTCTGAATTCTTATTTACATTTACTCATGGAATGCTTATTAAGGAAGTAAACTAGAATTGCAAGCAAGACCAAAAGACAGGGTTAGCGGAGCCTGGTTTCTTGGTGAGACTTGTGAAATGCAAACATATTTGAGAATATAAACATTTTTAATAACGAATGATAATTAATGTCCTCTAATCAAGGCAGAATGTATTACTTAAACAAACAATTATCTTTCAGAATTGAAAAGTGTATAAGAAGATAATTCACATCTTTATTATTTTCCTCTACTGTGTTTTCCAACAGGTAGCACATTGCTCCCTATGTGAGAATGAGCAAGTTTGCAGAGACATGAACGTATCTACCAGTGAGCTAAATGACCTAATAAAAGGTCATGAGACATGGGGGGAGGAGGCTTGTGATCCCAAGATGGATGTTACCCCAGAGATCAGAGGAACCCAAATTACAGGAAAGTTTCTTTCCTTTCTTTGCTGTCTCTGTTTAAAGGGGTATTTATTTTTTATTTTTTAAATTATTTCCTTAAATTGTTGTTTTTATTTTTTGGCTACACTGCATGTGGGATCTTAGTTCCCTGACCAAGGAACAAACCTGCAATCCCTGCTATGGAAGTGCAGAGTCTTAACCACTGGAATATGATGGAAGTCCCCATAGGACTTATTTTCTAACCTGAAGTTTCAGAAGCATGGTCTCAGTGGGGACAACTTCACATTGGTCTCATCTGGGGACTCTTAATTAGCTTTCAGTAGCCCTTAATGCAGGTTCCATGTTTGAGCAGTGCTATTAAGCCAAGCACTGGTTGCTGTGAGAATACTATGATTCACAGGGTCAAACAGACTGATTCCTCTTAAGTGTGCCATTACTAGCTTTCAGCTAGGCTCCTTCACTTCTGCAAACCTCAGTTTCTCACCTGTGAGATAGTGCGTAATCTCACAAGGCTCTGACAACAACTGAATGACATGGTGTGGACAGACACGCTTAACCCAGTGTCTGGCACACTTGATCCCCTCTAATCCACTCCTCCTCTAAGTTCAGTTCTGACACTTCCCAGCAGTGGGAACTTGTCAGTTTGCTCATCAGATCTGAATTTAATTATCCCCTTATGAAAGCATAATAGCCTACATCATCTTAAAAGAATGCATTGGATCCAAAAGTCTAAAATTCTTACCTGTAAGAATCGTCAGTGTGACCATTCATTCATGGTGCATGCCTGCACCATCACTCAGTCATGTCTGACTTTGTCATCCTCTGGACCGTAAACTGCCAGGCTCCTCTGTCCACAGGATTTTTCAGGCGAGAATAAAGAAGTCAGTTGTCATTTCCTCCTCCAGGGGATCTTTCTGACCGAGGGATCAAATCCTCATCTCCATGTCTCCTGCATTGCAGAAGGACTGTTTACCCACTGAGCCATTGGGAAGAGGGGAACGATATAGTCAACGTCTTGGTAATCCCATCCACATATATTTCTCTGTTTAATTTCATCTCTGCTTCATCATGTATATGTGCTACAGATAAATCTGATTTCCTTGAGAAAGGCCACTGTATTGTAGATGTATCAAGTGCCAAATCTTATTAAAGTTCAGCACCCACAGTGTGTTACAATG
Organism: Bison bison bison; assembly: GCF_000754665.1. Taxonomy (NCBI): domain Eukaryota; kingdom Metazoa; phylum Chordata; class Mammalia; order Artiodactyla; family Bovidae; genus Bison; species Bison bison. Next base: position 1,046,812 of record NW_011494804.1, read on the forward strand.
TCAGACACGGTGCTGGTCCTCTGGGTAATGTCCTTAAAGGACACATACCATGAATTTTAAATTCTCAAAAGAACATATTTTTTGTTTTGTGACTCTAATATAGATCATCTGTGACTCTAATATAGATCATCTGTATTTGAAAAGACAGTTTAGTAAACAAGGTACTTCAACATGAAGACTCTCACCTTCAAGTGTTCAGTCAATACAGCCACACCTAAATCAGGACCTATGAGCCAGATGGATGGCAAAAGATATTCTGTTCCCACCTGAAAATCCTCTTAGCTTCAGTTTCAATTTTGCAATATACTAGATCCCAACTTTACCTGATTCTTTTCATATTTTGTCATGTAAGAATAAAACACAGATAAAGAAATACGCAGTTAGAATGCATTTGTATTTTAATCAAGAACTGTGTGTTCAGGAATTATCGCTCATGCAAACAGAGATAGTCATCAGGCCTAAGTGCTCCTTTGTATCTGCGGCAACATATTACAGAGAAAAGTATTTCTGAATTCTGAGAAATCTGCTGTCAGAAATACTGCACAGAACAGCTTTCTTTTTTTGTAATTTCCTGCTATCTTCTGAAGGCAGAAATGAAGTAGCGGGGGATGCTTTCTTTCTTTGCTGTGACCTGTAAATAGGAACAGAAAATCTGTAACATTTCCATTTAAATCAAAACTCTGGAAATGATGTTAGGTGTCATTTTATTTCATAATGATAACCGTAGCAAAATGGGCATAATAACTTATAGTTTGGAAATTATACATATGTATATAAACTATATACATATATAAGTGTAAGTTTTTGTACTATATAATTTGATTTATATAAAAACTATCATATTTTAACTGAAATTCAGAAGACAGCAAGGGACTTGAGACAGGAACCCAGGGCTTCTGACTATATGTCCTACCCTATTTCCATATTGTATTTTCTCACTTAGCTTCTAGTAAGAAACATCAGAGATTCAGTTGAATAAGAGTTTGAGAAGTTGAATAATATTTTATCTTTATGTCTGTATATATATTCATACACATAAGGGCTTCCCAGGTGGTATTAGTGGTAAAGAACCCACCTGCCAATGCAAGAGATGTAACAAACATGGGTTCTCTCCCTGGGTTGGGAAGATTCCCCGGAGGTGGTCATGGCAACCCCCTCCATTCTTGCCTGGAGAACTCTATAGACAGAGGAACCTGGTGGGCCACAGTCCGCAGAGTCACAAAGAGTAGAATCTGACTGAAACTACTTAGCACATATATTTATATGCATACACATAAAACAAACCAACTATGTTCATATCTAATAGTTAAGGTTTTGGTTTACCTTTGTTTAATTAAAACATAAACATTTATCATTCATATAGACCTACTTTCAACCTCTAGTTTCCATATTTAAATTGTCAACTTTGAGAAATGTATAGCAATTTTAATTCCCAATCAACATAGACCAGACAGGAGACTGAAATCATCTAGAAGGTGCTTTGTAAATGTTCTGGAGTCTTTTCTGCATGTGTCACTCTGTATTTCTAATATTATGTAAATAACTTCAAAATGTGGACTGTGCTTTCCTTTTTGTGATACCTTATAAGCATTGAGAGATGAAGACAGTGACATCTTAGTAAAATGATGCTGTCTGAATCTAACTATGTAGGTTTTTAATAACCCACGGACACTTCAACTGGTTGTATTCATGTTCTCCTCATACTTTAAGCTGTGAAATCAAGAGCTAAGCAGAAGAGCCTTTTAGTTATGCTCTGATATTAATAAGAATCATTTCTTTTGCATCATCCAGAATATGCCCAATTCAATCATGAGTACTGAGCAGATTTGCATCTTCAAGCATTTGTATGAGAAATTTCATGCAAAAACCAAGCCCTATGGCCTAGATGGTAAAGATCCTATCTGCAATGCAGGAGATCTGGGTTCGACCTCTGGGTTGGGAAGGTTCCCTAGAGAAGGAAATGGTTTTTGCCTAGAAAATTCCATGGACAGAGAGGAGCCTGGTGGGCTACAGTCCATGGGGTCACAAGCTGTGCATGACTGAATGACTAACACACACACACACACACACACACACATTAATGCATAACACACACACAGACACATTAATGCATGTATATCTACTTAAAAGTATTCATAACCTAAAAGTTAGGAGTTATGTTTTATTTGGTGGAAATTTTTAAGACTTCATGCTCAGGAGATAGAATCTCAAGTAACCCTGAGAGAACTTCTTTGAGGAAGTGGTGAGGGGAGCTAGTTTATATAGAAGTTTTACAACTAAGGGCAAGTAGTCTGATCATTAAAAGATTATTATTAATTAAAGGAAAACCAGATTTCTAAAGTCAAGGAAGTTTACACTTTGAAACTTGAGAAAACTTGAGAAAACTTGAGAAAACTTGAGAAAATGCAAGAATCTGGGTTCACTGAAATACTTCCTTTGATATGCACCTCACCTGTCTGGGGCCAGTATCCTGTGTTTTCACATCCTGAGTTCCTCAGGACTCACCAATGGGAATGGCTGTAGTCTGATGGCTGGTAAACCGCAAATATTATTTTCCTTCCTGAGATTTGTCAGGACTCATTGACTCATGTTGGAGATCTACAATTACTTTTGACCTTGACATCCTTCTTTACTAGTATGGCAGGAAAAATTCCATTCCTCATGTACAACACTTTGATCAGTGTCTGTACATGGTTACTGATCATTTAATAGTACTTAGTAATCAGAGTTTTAGCACATTACGAATGCTTCTTTTGCTATTTTACTTTTTATCCACTTCTCATTCATTTAACAGATATCTATTGGGTACCTGCTATGTAAGAAGCACAGTCCTAGGTGCTAGTTGCACAAAAACATACATTTTTGTTCTCTGGATTTTACAGTTATTCTATTTCTGTTGTTCCTCCTTCCCTGATAGCTCAGTTGGTAAAGAATCCACCTGCAATGCAGGAGAAGTGAAGTGAAGTGAAGTGAAAGTCGCTCAGTCACGTCCAACTTTTTGTGACCCCACAGACTATACGCTCCATGGAATTCTCCAGGCCAAAATACTGGAGTGGGCAGCCTTTCCCCTCTCCAGGGGATCTTCCCAACCCAGAGAATGAACCTAGGTCTCCCAGATTGCAGGCGGATTCTTTGCCAGCTGAGCCACCTGGGTCAGGAAGATTTGCTGGAGAAAAGATAGGCTACCCACTCCAGTATTATCGGGCTTCCCTTGTGGCTCAGCTGGTAAAGAATCCACCTGCAATTCAGGAGACCTGGGTTCAGTCCCTGGGTTGGAAAGATCCCCTGGAGAAGGGAAAGGCTACCCACTCCAGTATTCTGGCCTGGAGAATTCCATGGACTGTACACTCCATGGGGTCGCAAAGAGTCATACACGACTGAGTGACTTCCACTTTCATTGTTGCTCCTAATTCTGCATTATGCATCCTTTACTATGTTTTCTGTTGTATAAATTCCATCATTAAATAAATTCACAATAAATTCACCAATAAGTGTAACATTTTTGACTGATGATAGCTCAAATAAGAGTGGGTTAATGCTATGAACTTCATTGTTTTTTTCACACTGAGTAATAGACCTGATACATAGCTATCACTTACAAGATCTCAAGGTTAGAGAGAACTGAAGAGATACCCAATTAAACAAGCATGTGTTTGCATGTTATACAGTTTCTTCAATGTCTGCCCCTTGTACATTTCCATCATTTATTCTAAAGTTCATTCTCACAATTTCTTGTCACTTTCTCAACTTGCTATGATGTAAGATAAATAATTATGGCTAAACAATAAGGCTAGGATATAAATGAGAAAACAATATAGTGAAATCTTGTTAACCCAATGCTAGTTCATTCAAAATAACATTCAAATCAAATCAACAGTTATTCCCCAGTCAAATAGATATGGTTTTCTTATTAAAATTGTTCATTTAATACAAAGCATGCATTATGAATTATTTAAGGCAGAAATTAAGTCCCAAGAGGACCTTACATTATTAAAGAGGTAAAATAATTCCAAAAGATGCCAGCAAACAGCTGTATATCAGCTACAGTGAAACTGTATTTGTGAACCACTGTGACTGTTCATGGCTGCAGGACTTGGTATGTAAGATAATCATTCCTTCACCTCTTTAAAACAAGCATTAAGGGCAATTTCTATGAGCTTACAGTTTTCCAGAAGGAGGGCTCCCCCTGCTCCTTTCTACAGTGTTCAATATCTGGTACAGAATTATTTAATTTTCACAATTAAAAACAATTAAAGATGTTTTACTCTGAACTAGGGGCTAATTTTTCAGTGATAAACTGCTTTTTATGATCTCCTCACGTTTCTAAAACCTGAAAACATTCCCTTGTGAATCAATGTTTGTATAAGTGGGGAACTAAAAGAAACTCACTGTTTTAAAAGGTACAAAGAATATTTGGGGAAACGATTGGAAGATACAAAGCAGCATTCTTAGAGACAAATTTCCTCAGCCTTGCTGTCTTTGAATCAGAGCTATGATGATTTGATGCTCATCAGAAAGTCCAGCCTTAATATAATTTTAATGTTTAAGAACCTGAGGATCATCCGATTAGAAGTGTTTTGAAAGTACAAATTAAGATTATTTAAAATGTGTTAACTGTATCATCTAATTATAAAGGAAAGTCTTGCTTTAGAATCCCTAGAGGTATGGATGGTATTTCTCCTTTAAAACTATTAAATAAACTAAGAGCCGACAGCATGATTAGTGTGGTTTGAGCTTTCAGGCATGATTTCAGTGTAAGATTTCCCCTCTGTTCTAGGGGATGCATAACTGTTGAGAACAATTATTTCCTGCTGTGGCCCTAGTTGTGTCAATAGGATAATTAATTTGGGAGATTTGCAAATTATTAGAAAAGGTTTACAGTGTTTTATCCCCATAATGACCACAATGTGCTATGTTACATGGTGATTTATGACTCCTTGTGAATTTCCTTGGGATAGACCACGTGTAGTTTAACATTCTATACTCTTAAAATTAACCAAAATTGCCATCTCTACATGATCCATTTGCAACACAGAGAGGGGTAGATTTGAAGGTTAAGTTACAAAAGCATGTAAAAGCAGGATGTGTGTTTTATAGTAATAATTCATATGATAAAACTACAGTTTTAAGGAAAGCCAATTCAATTCATAAAAGAGGCGTGATAACATTAACTTTGCTCTTATAATAATAACAGGCATCCAGTCAGCAAATATTTTTGTTGACTTTTCATACGCAGTTTGTCAGGTACAACAGGGAACATAAAGTTATCTAGAATTTTGCTCCTATTCTCAAAATCTTTACAAATTTCTCCTACTCTCTTCCTTTGGCTCCATCATACCAGAGTCAAAAAAATAAACAAAACTAATACCAGAAGCTTTTCTCTGCCTTCTTCCCAGACTTCCTCTTGGAGCACAGCCAACGTTACTGATTTAATAAACCCCATTTTATGCCACACAGCCAGCTGTAACGCAAGCATAGGGTCAGCTCAGGTCTCCCTGGGAAAACTCTGAGCTGCTCACAGTATTAGCCTCTTTAAGAAGAGAACTGAGAACTGTTTTGTTCCTGCCCAAGAAGAGGGGTTGTTTCCCCTTCTCTCTCCCTGCCAACCCCGGGGCATTTAAACTCTCCATTGTTAAACCAACTGAACTCCTGTTTTTACTCCAAGGAAAAGGGCGGGGCTCCGCCTCACACTTCTCTGTCCTCCAAGCACTTCCTCAGACTCACCCCTGTTCCTTGGGGGCACTGAAACACACACCCAAAGTGCACGTAAGTTTGGTCAGTGGTCAGTGACGTAAGTACCTCCCTGTCTCCAGGGCAAGGGTTCACATTGCAGGAGAACCCAGATCCCATCTTACTTTTCCTTGTATTTCCAGAAAAGTATTTTTGCATTTATTTTTTATAAACATTTTTATATTACTTCTCACTTTTTAATTTTTACAATACTATGTTGGTTTCTGCCATACAACAATGCAAATCAACCATAATCATACACACATCACTTCCCTCTTAAGTCTCCCTCACTTCCCCACCTGCCACCCCTCTAGGTCATCACAGAGCACCAGACTGGGCTCCCCGTGTTATACACCAACTTCCCACCAATGATCCGTTTTATACAGGATAGTGCATATATGTTCCCTCTCCCACTGTGCCCATAAATCCATCCTCTATATCTACATCTCCATTCCTTCCTTGCAAACAGCTTCATCAATGCCATTTTTCTAGATTCCATATATATGCATTAATATATATCTTTTTTCTTTCTGACTTACTTCACTCTGTATAACAGGCTGTAGGTTCACCAACCTCACTAGAACTGACTCAAACGCGTTCTTTTTATGACTCAGTAATACCCCATTGTATATATGTAGCACATCTTCATTCATTCATCTGTCAGTGAACATCTAGGTGGCTTCCATGTCTTGGCTACTGTCAAAAGTACTGCAATGAACATAGCGGTGCGTGTATAGTTTAGAATGTAGTTTTAAGAATTAAATGATGGGCCATGGGCTTTCTTTTTAATTATTTTACAAACTTTCACCTGTTGGACTGATGGACTTGCTTTCCAGAGCTTTAGAATCAGATGAGAGTCCCATGAGTAGAAACTCTACAGAGGACACATTGGAGTACACAAAAGAAACAATCAGAAGTACTACACAGAAATCACCAATAACCAGAAAAGAGCTGGTCACTGGAGGTATCAAAATAGAAGACGAAGAACAATTTGGCAGCAGTGTTGTAAAGGGAAATTCAAAACTCAGATCAGTTCATACTACAAGGAATTTCTCTTTTTTTCTGTTTTCTATTAATACACAATGCCGCAAGCAAGTAGTAATGATTTTTTGGTTTGTTTTTAAATAAACAAATGATGAACCTGCTTTTAGTGTAACAGGGACAGGTATAAGGAGACCACACACTGTGATAACATCAGTCTTTATTGTTTCTTTCTACTTTCTACTTTCCTTTTCTCGTTTCTTCATCTGGGTTTCAAACCAGCCATAACGTGGTGTGTATTCTGGACTCACCTTGGCTCCTTGTGATCTGAATCCTTAGCCCGGAATTAGCTCTTCCAGTTGCTAGACTGGATCACGTTCCCTGGTGATGCTTTGAAAGTCCCGGTCTGCCTCCTGTGCTTCCTTCCTCTTCTTCCCTTTTACTGAGTTGACAACACAGCCGTCTGTCACTTTTTCTTCTTCCTCCACACCATCCCTAGCCTCAAACCACCTCATCCCTGCAGGCCAAGACTCCACATCCTGGAGTCAAATGACTTTGCTGCTGCTAAGTCACTTCAGTCGTGTCGGACTCTGTGCGACCCCATAGACGGCAGCCCACCAGGCTCTCCCGTCCCTGGGATTCTCCAGGCAAGAACACTGGAGTGGGTTGCCATTTCCTTCTCCAATGCATGAAAGTGAAAAGTGAAAGTGAAGTCGCTCAGTCGTGTCCGACCCTCAGCGACCCCATGGACTGCAGCCTTCCAGGCTCCTCCATCCATGGGATTTTCCAGGCAAGAGTACTGGCAGCTTCTATTGTGGAGAAGGCCTTAACTCTGCTCACTCCAATTGTGTAAAAGGCTGAAACTAGGATATCAGTGAGGGAACTGATTCAATCTGAGAAAAACATGGAAAGCAGAAACATATCCCCCATGGGTTTTCACAACCACAGTCGTAATCTCAAGTCCATTTTTCCAGGTTTCAGCCATGCAACCCTGGCAGACAAAAGCAGATGAAGCTGCTTTTTTAAATTGTAAAAGAAATTCTCCACTGCAAGTGTTTGCATCCACCAGTCAAAAGGTTCCGCTCAGACACTCAAAGCTTTGCCATCTGAACTCAGAACGCAGGACAATTCATGTCGAGGACAGACATCAGTATTGTATGACAACCCCCAGATCATGGTCAGACAGGTGGCACTGTGAGCTGCCGGCAGTAATGGCAGCCCCTCGTCAACCCGCGTTTGCGGGGTCACACATAAATGTAATTAAGGGGCTGGGCTGCTGTGCCTCTGGTCTCAAGGTTAATTAACCACACGAAAATGACACCTTCAGGTGTCCCATATCATAACAGCCCTCATGGAGAGAAGCAGGATTTTAAACTGACAGCACTGATCCCGCCAGACAGCAGACTTGAAACCAGCAGAGGTGAAAACACAGACTGACAGAGGTTGCCGCACGGCTGATAAGAGGGCTAGGGGACACATTCCCCCTGCCTTTAGTAGAAGTAACTCTGAAACCAGGAAAATCGCACCCAAGGTGGCTCACTGCTGAGTGTGATTAAGGACAGGCGCGCAGTCCAGATGCCTCCATCCGAAAGATGCTCGGTGCTCCAGCTCTCCGTGCTCTGGCCGTCAACGTGAGCGCGCATGCGCGCACGTCCACGCACGCAGGCTGTCCCCTCTGCGGCCAGCCGGAGTCTCCAATTTCCTTCCAGTTCAGTCCAGCGTGGAGGAGGGTGTAACGCCACTACGACTCACCGAAGGCTGAGACTCCCAGGCCCCTGACCTTCTTGCGGGTTTCTTTTCTTCCCATGTGTTGCCTCTTTCTGACTCTGTATCTTTTCATATGTGCAAGCTCTGTCCAGGCCGGTCCGCTCCGTCATCTGGCTTACCCATGTCACTTGGGAAAGTTACACTTGAGAGCAAGAGAGACTTGCTGGCCCTCAACCTCGGAGATCCTTGGGTTTCTCGTCAGGCGTTTTTGTCTGCCTGCAGAACTGGGCCTCTGCTGCTGCGTCAGGATGTGCATTGAGGGCTAATGGGGAGGGTGGTTTTTTTGTTTTGTTTTGTGTGTGTGTGTTGTTTTGTTTTGTTTTCTATAGGGAGTGGCACCCAGTCGACCCGTTCGGAACCCCCGCTCAGGTGCCTTGAGCCCTGAATGCAGTGTGCTCACTTCTCTCTGCAACCAAATCCCCTCTGCTCTCGATTTGTAAACAACTCAGCTCTGCCTGCATAATATGTGAGCCTGCAATGCCAGCGCTTCGCTGTGCCCTTCTCTGCTCCCAGCCAAGTACACCTGCTGCCCAGGGCTCCGGCTGCCGCGGCCGCTGCTGCTGTCATCATGCTCTGCCATCGCGCGCCCTGCTGCTCGCTGGGCTGGCGATGCATCCTCGGCGTGGGGAGGAATGTTTATTAGTTTTAATTGGTGGACACGGCTGGGCAGTGACATTTGGGTAGCATTGTGTGTCATTCACCCTGCACCAGGTGCCGGCTGGGATGGCAGATGTAGGTGGATCCACTTAGAATTCAACCTACAGATGAATGTCTTTCCAGAATAAGGCAGCTGCTGTGTCTCTCCCCTAGGTAGGGGAACACACACTCTTCCCTTTCTTTTTATCGCCTCTGATGCCTTCCTAAGAGGAACAGTTTTATTAAAATTTAGACTAGAATGCAATAGTTTCATTCAAAAATAGATAAATAAATAAACCCATCCTCTCTCCCAAATCTCTAAATCTGTAGCCTATGAATACGAGTGAGCACCTTCCCTTTTGTGTGACCCAGCATCTCTCAGAATTGATTGGTGACATTCCATATGTTGCAAAAATGTATATATTTCCTGGGTAGTATCCTGAACATCAACTTAGCAAATCATTTTATACACAAATAAAATGTTTCCCTATCAGATTCTACTCTATTCAACTCTGTAACTGATCTCTCCCTAGTAAGAAGCCAGGAAGCTGCCTGCTTTTCTGTCTAACAGATTGAGTTTTTATGTCTCACTCCTCTTCTAAAGGGGGTTAAGCAACAAGACCCATCGTAGAGTCAGGTGGAAGTACCAGAAGTCCTTTGAGAAACAGTGGATCTGCGAGGTGCAAGTTGTCTCCTTTGGGTGCTCGATTCCTGGGCAGTGGTACAAAGTCTCCCTCTCTCTCACACACACACAGAGCACCAAACCTCAGCAAACAGTCATTTTCTCAGGATTTCTTCTTTTACTTCGCCCCCTCAGCAAAGTCTAGCCTTCCCTAGACCAACAGAAGCCAGGAACTTGGCTTGGTATTGTTGCTTTATGCTTTAATAAGGGTGATGAGTGTCATGTATAGCTTCTTCTTGTTTATACATTTGTATCAGTCTCAGCTGCCGCAGGAGTAAGAGTGGAGAGGGGACTCGGTGGCTTCAAAGCACAGATCTAGCAATTGCAAAGCACTTCTGCCACCTAGCGGGGCAGCCAAGGCGTCACTCATTGGAAAATGTAGGTATGTCTATAGGGCCAGTGAAAATCAACTTGTTAAACTTTGGCTTCGGTTTAAAAGGAGACAATTACGGCATATAACCCATGTCCTCAAATGCAGTAATTAAAAGTGACCTAAAAGTAATGTTTAATGATGCCAGCTCTTTAAGCAGTAAACAGCTAAACAAAATACCCTATGCTGGTAACTAATTACAGTGTTCCCAGTTGTTGATTTATAAAACAAAGTGACCCAAGCAAATGAAATCACTATATTGAATTTCTTCTCCGAAGTCTCAGGGTTTTTTTTTTTTTTTCCATCTGTTATTTAACTGTATACTGTTGCAAAATGCAGGGATGAATTGGAGTGTTATTATAAGTGGCACGATTATTAGCTTGGAAAAACATACAGCTCATGTCGTAGCACAGAATCGGTAGAGTCACAGAAGGTGCCCCTCATCCTAAAACACTGGAAAAGAGAGAGCAGTCAGGATGTATGTAACAGGCACCATAATACAGTCATTATTGAATCTTATCTTCATATAGCTGTAAACAACACAATATTTAAAAACTGCAAAATAAAAGAATTATTAAATTGTTTCCAAATTGCTGCTGAGTGGGTCTCTGCCACTGTTTTAAGACAAGTGAATATTCTGTGTAATGAAATCATTCTATACATACTGCAGAGTTGATTCCTTTTCAAAAGACAACAGGATTCCAGAAAGAATGAGTATTCTGAAAGGATCTTAGGAAAACTGTCCAAACAGCAGATGGTATGGATCCTTATGGATACTCAGGATTCAATAGTGAGATTTCGATAATGCTAAAGATGCAGAGATTGCAGAATCAAGGGTCGTTGTTCTCCTCTCTAAAAATGTAAAATAAGGAAACAAATCCTATGCATAATTTATGGATGCCCCAGGATAGTCTTAAATTATGCAATCCACCTATCCACAAAAAGTTGCTTAATATATTCCTTAGTAACTTCATCCACTGGCTGCACTCCGCCCCCGCCCCCAAATACACACAGCACTTTATTTCTGAGACAAGTCAGTTAGAGAAGGATGTCTGTATCTACCGAGTGTGTAACATTCATTTCTAAAGCAAATACACTGGCGAGCAGGGAAGCACAAAGGCATTTAATAACTAAATGCTTCTTTTATCAACTCAGTGGTCTTCCCTGCTTAGAAAGCTTCTGAAACATGCACAATGGGATTAAAAGCACTCTCAATAAAGTTCATTACCTCCGTGGTCCTTTCCATCTTCCTGTGAAATTAACTGTATCTCCTATATGTACATCTACTTAAGGTAGTAATTTAATGGCAGTAACATCTATATCTAGGAGGGTTATTTTTCCCTTGGGTCTGCTTCACACTCAGAGATCTCTTCATAGTGTTTAGAACAAAAACCAGAAATGCTGTTTTCCTTCTGTTTTAGAGAAATGAGGGAGAAAGGGACATAGGAGAACAATCAAAGCAATTTTAAAGTGATCATCTTAGAAAATAGTAAAGCCACAAATATGAGTGCTCAGTGAGGAAGGAAGATGAGCCATGAGTATATACACTTGATTTGCACTAAATAATTTCTTAAATTTTTAGTTTTTCATCTTATACTCTCATCTCTTCCTCTCTGCATCACCCCCACCCCCCAAAAAAAAACATATGCAATCTTGGTCTGTCTTTTTATTTAGGAAGATCATGTTTATTTCCCCTATTTTCATATACATTCAAGGTATGTATTCTTAAGCCTACTCACCCCTCTTTTTGTAGGTAGAGCTATGATTTTGTACCCTTTTCTACTCTTCTCACCCTTGACTCAGACTGAGCTTCTACCCAGCAGGAAACCCCAGCTTGCTGAAATAAGTCATCATCATCTCTTTTCTGGTGAGCATGTGAATTAGGTCTTCTCAGTATTGGAGGAGACAGGCTGAGAAAGGGCTTCCCAGGCAGTGAGAGTGGTAAAGAACACACGTGACAATGCAGGAGACATAAGAGACCGGGGTTCCATCCCTGGGTTGGGAAGATCCCCTGGAGGAGGGCATGGCAACCCACTCCAGTATTCTTGCATGTAGAATCCCATGGATAGAGGAGCCTGGCAGGTTCATAGGATCACAAGGAGTCGAACATGACTGAAGTGACTTAGCACAAAAGCCCGTGCTGAGGAAGAGGAGGAGGAGAAAAATTCTGAATTCCTACAACAACCCCAGGGATAGGGGTTTCTTTGTACATCTTTCTTTGTACATCTGGACATGGCTCTTTTTAACTGTGTCTCTTGAAACTGTCACATACATCCTACATCTCTGAATGTAACCTTTAGGAGGATGGTAGAGGATGAGTGGAATGTAAGTCTGTGATGACTTTGCACCCAGGGGTCCACTAATCTCAGAGGCTCTGACCTTTAAGTAAAAGTTCGTGTACTTTGGCCAAATGCACCCTCATTTATGTCTTTGCTTAATGACCTGCAGCTAAAAAGACTCCAGATGGCTCCAGAATATGTTTCCTTTCAATACTTTCAATTCTAAAACCTTGACCTTGTCTGCATTACTGCTCAAAATTACCGTGACAATTCTAATTATCTTTTCTTTTCTATATAGTTTCCTATCGAATCCTATAGATTTCACTTTGTAAATATCTCTTGAATCAGTCTTTTCTTATCTGTTCCACATTCACTCTTTTAGTTCACTCCCTCATAATTTTTCTCTTGGAGTCTTGTTAAAGCCTCATAACTCCTCTATCTCAAATAAATTCTTTGCCTCTAGGATGATCTTGTAAGTTTCAAATACAGTAGGTCATTTTCTATGCTTCAATGCATATCAAAATGCTTCTCTATATTCAGATTCAAGACAAAACCCTTTTATGTGATTAATCATAACTTCTTTACTTTTTTCTTTCTTGTCTTTTTTTTTTCCTTTTTTGCCTTTTCCTGCTTGCCTTATGCTAGATTTTTAATTTTTATTGAAATATATCTGATTTACAATGTTGTGTTAGTTTCAGGTGTACAGCAAAATGAATCAATTCTACATATATCAATTCTTTTTCATATTATTTTCCTATGTAATTATTAAAGAATATTGAGTAGAGTTCCCCGTGCAATATAGTAGGTCCTTATTAGTTGTCTCCAAAATAGAAACAGACTCACGGATCTCTGAGAAGCCGGCCCTCTCATCCTAACTTCCGTGTTTTGTTGGTGTGTCCACCTTCCTCTTCTTATCTCTCACCATCCTTGCCTGGTATGGTGCTGAGCACACTGTTATGTCATTTCTGTTGCTGCTTTTTTGTGAATTTCTCCTCTACTGAATGAGCTATTTTAGAACACAGAGCATAAATTTACCTATACTTCATACCATGAAGAAAAAGCTTTCAATAAATAATTTCTGATAAATGACAATATCTAATGGCTTCCCAAGTTATAAAATAATGATTCTAAAAGGCACAAGGCTAGTTAGTAGTGCAAATGCAGTTAGAATTGAGAACTCCTTTTTATTCCAATATGCTGTTTCAGATTCAGTTTACTCTAGATCCTACTGATTCAAACTTAGAACTGTCATTTAAGACAAATAGCTTCTTCAAAAGACTTTACCAGAGCCTTATAGTTAGAATTGCTTGAGGCAGATCTTTTAACCTTCCTATCATCCTCCTTCTTATTTACAAAACAGAGGCAATAGTATTGCTCATCTCTTTTTGCCAAGGAATGATTAATGTAAGGGTCAGTGAAACCAATATCCATGGAAATGATTAAAGGCAAGGTTAGAACTCAAAAAGAATATCCTCATGCTCTTTTTTAGCTTGCTAATATCCTTCTGTGTATTTACTGAATGCAAGAAATTTACTCACAGTACAACTCAGAGTACATTTTTCCTGTCGCTTCTAAGAACATAATATGAGACAAACAGAAGAAGCACAGCACATCATCTGCACATACCCTTCTGTGTTAAAAATGAAATCTAACATCTTTCTATTTCACTCTGTTCATGTATCAGGCAACAAGCCCTTGACCCAGTAACATGTTATATTTCAATGCATTTAATCAATTCTACATTTACACCCTGAAATGCTGTGCACTACGGTTCTGCTCAGTATGTGACAGTATAAATGCAATGGTTCTATGGGGAATAATCATAATAGTTAAAATGAAGTGAAATCTGAGTTGTCTTTCTGACTATTTTAAGCATGATGAGAGCTATGTTGCTATGTAGATAGAAACAATATCTTCTAGACAGACTCATTTCTCATCTTCCTCAGTTATCTCCTCAAATGTTAGTATGAGGAAGCCTTTCTCAACTATTCTGTTTAAAATGGTACCCCCACTTCTATGCACTCCATCTCACACACACACACACACACACACACACACACAGAGTCCTCTCTCTCTTTCTCCCATCCTTCCTCTCTCTCTCTCTCCCTCCTTCCTTCCTTTCCTTCCTATTTTCTTTCCTGGGCATTCTTTCCTGCAGCTTTATCATCCCTGAATCACAACCCTAGATGACACACCCTTTACTGTGTTTCTTGACACCATGCCTGTCCCTTTCCACAGAATGTAAGTCTCATGAAGGCAAAGGCAGGTTTCTTCAGGCCCGTAACAGCATTCAGCAAGCATAAGGTACTCAATAACCAAGCACTAGAATAATGAATATCTTACGCTGCAGAGATCATTTCAATTTGAAGATTCTCTCAAACAAGGACCTATTCTTCCATAAAAACATTTTTATTTTTTGTCCATTTTACTGAAGAATAATTGATTTATAAGGTTATATTGGTTTCAGAAGTGTATCATAGTGACTCAGTATCTTTATAGATTATGCAAAGTAATTACACAAAGTAATTATAATTATACAAAGTAATGACCATTTTTCCTTGGTTGTACAACGTATCCTCATAGCTTGTTTATTTTATACATACTAGTTTGTATCTCTTAATTCCCCTAACCTATTTTGCCCCTCTGCCTTCCCTCTACAATTCATCCTCTATATCTCTGAGTCTACTTCTGTTTTGTTACATATGCTTGTTTTATTTTTGAGATTCCGCATATAAGTGATGGGTTTCTCAGGTGGTGCTAGAGGTAAAGAATCTGCCTGCCAATACAGGAGACGCAAGACACGTGGGTTCAATCACTGGGTTGGGAAGATCTCCTGGAGTAAGAAATGGCAATCTGCTCCAGTATTCTTACCTGGAAAACTCCATGGAGCCTGGTGGGCTACAGTGCATGGAACCACAGAGTCGGACACGACATATAAGGGATAAAATAGCATATTTTTCTTTTTCTGTCTGATTTATCAACCACAAAGAGATATGATCTCACACCTGTCAGAGTGACTCTCATCAAAAAGAACACAAATAATAAATGTTGGTGAGGCTGTGGAAAAAAGGGAATACTTGTACACTGTTGGTGGGAATGTAAATTGGTACAGCATCTATGGAAAATAATTTGGAGATTTCGCAGAAAAGGACCCTGTGACCTGTGACCTGCTTTGTTTTCTTGACACTTTTTTTTTAGACATTACCACAGTAGAAATGTCTTCAGTATCTTCAAAGGTCATTCTCTAAATGGTTATAGCATCTTCAGTAATTGTCAACTGTCATTAAATGTTACCTGGCTTTGCTAGGTGTTAAGCATTTCTATCATGATATCCTAGTACCATGCCATTATTCAGAAATCTTCTCAAGTGTGCCCTTGGAAATCTATTAACACGGTTTCTGACACAGCAACTCATGGGTAGAGAAACACAGTTGATAAAAAGACTAAAAGAAAATTAATGATTCCACATTTTATCTCACTGCTTTAAAGAGATTATTTATCCTCTGAGATACAAAATAGGATGATAAAAGTTAAAAGAATAGAATCACTTATAAATGGATCACCCAAACCCACACAAACGCTCTGTGTAACCAGCAGCCCATGTACCACTAAGGAAGATAATAGAAGAAAGTCTGTTTCTAAAACAACAGCATTTCCTTTTATGTCTTATGCTATAATAATAGTTCTGTGACTCCCAGGATCATCTGGAATTTTGCCAGGAATAAAACAGTATGAATTAACAGTTAAGTACCTCTTCAAAGGATCAAAATAAACAAGAAAACTAATTTTATTTTACTGATTAAAAGCAAGTATTACAGTAATCTCATAACAATTTATATTGAGCTATCATGACGAAGAGGCAGAATTCAAATGTTTAAAAATATAGTGTATTTTAATTAAAATTGCTACTGATAAGAGAAACACACCTACTAATTTTGAAGGATTACTTTCCTGATCATATCAGAAAAAACAGATTAAGATTATCATACATGAATTTCCTTCTCAATATTTTACTATCCTTCTCAATACCTAATATGCTTACTCATCCTGACCATGCCTAAATTTTCTCTATAAAATGGAAAGAAATTTTTTAAAAAATCGTAGACTGAGAACAGCTATGAGCGTTCTGTATAAAAATTATTTCAGGAAAAATACAATAAATTAACACCATGAATAATTCTGATTCCAAAAATATTTCACATATGCTTAATTCTACATAAATGATAAGACCTTTATTTTATTAACTATTATATTTCAGTCTTGAAGAAGGAAATGGCAATCCAATCCAGTATTCTTGCCTGGAGACTCCCACGGACTGAGGAGAATGGTGGGCTACAATCCCTGGGGTCACAAAAAGTCTGACATGACTGACATGACTGGGCACAAACTTCAGTCGTATGAATGTTATTACCAGAACATGTGTTTTTAACAAATATTTCAAACATTTTTCTTCTCATCAGATATCCAAAAAAAGGAAAGAATATTAATAATGCATATTTAGATTGAAGTATTCTTTTTTAATGAAAGAATCACCTTTGCATATTTTAAAATTAAGTTTCATACAGCATGTTGATGAAATACATTTAAAAAGATCCCTTACTCCTGCCCTCACCAATGTTTCCACAAAAAAAGCAGTCTCAAGATTACTAGACAATTCAGTATAGTGTTTGCTTTTTTTTTTTTTTTTGGTTTGTTTGTTTTTGAAGTTACTTGTAAATTCAATTCAAGAAAAGATACAAATGAAGGAAGAAAAGAGATGTAATAAATTTAAAGAATAACTAATAAGTTCTTGCCATGAATAAGGGGAAAATATACATAGATAAGACTTGGTAACACAAGCCAAACTATAATAAACTCCAAAAGGTAGACAGAAAGTCTTAAATGCCTTGAAAACAAATGAATTATTTTATTTTTCTTTTGCTTTTTTAAATCGAAGTATAGTTGCTTTCTACTGTTGTGTTACTTTCTAGTGTACACCCAGATTCAGTTATGTCAGATTCTTTTCCATTATTGTTTACTGTTGCTGTTTTAGTCACTAAGTCATGTCTGGGTTTTGCAGTGCCATGGATTCCAGCCTGCCAGGCTCTCTGTCCATGGGATTTCCCAGGCAAGAATACTGGGATGGATTGCGATTTCCTTTTCCAAGGGATCTTCCCGACCCAGGGATCAAAACTGTGTCTCCTGCATTGGCAGGGGGATTCTTTACCACCGAGCCACCTGGGAAGCCCACGTTCATTACAGGATAGTGAGTATAGGTCCCTGTGCTGCACAGTAGGACCTTGCTGTTTATTTTTTATAGAGAGTAGTATGTATCTAATGGGCTTCCCTGGTAGCCCAGCTAGTAAAGATCCACCTGCAATGCAGGAGACCTGGGTTCCATCCCTGGGTTGGGAAGGTCCCCTGGAGGAGAACATGGCAACCCACTCCAGTATTCTTGCCTGGAGAATTCCTATGGACAGAGGAGCCTGGTGGCCTACAGTCTATGGGGTCGCAAAGAATTGGACACGACTGAGCAACTGAGCACAGCACAGCACAGTATTCAACTATGACAAACCTAGACAGAATATTAAAAAGCAGAGGCATCACCTTGCCAACAAAGGTCCGTCTAGTCAAAGCCGTGGTTTTTCCAGTAGTCGTGTACGGGTTTGAGAGTTGGATCATAAGGAAGCCTGAGTGCCAAAGAATTGATATTTTCAAATTGTGATGCTGGAGAAGACCCTTAGACAGCAAGAAGATCAACCCAATCACTCCTAAAGGAAATCCACTCTGAGTATTCATTGGAAAGACTTATGCTGAAGCTGAAGCTCCAATACTTTGGCCACATGATGTGAAGAGCTGACTCACTGCAAAGGACTCTGATGTGGGAAAGATTGAAGGCAAAAGGAGAAGTGGGCAGCAGAGGATGAGATGGTTATAGAGTATCACTGACTCATCAGACATGAGTTTGAGCAAACTCCAGGAGAGAGTGGAAGACAAGATAGCCTGGCACGTTGCAGTCCAGGAGGTCACAAAGAGCCTGACATGACTTCGTGACTGAACAGCAGCAACAGTATGTATCTGCTAATGCTAAACTCAAAATTTATTTCTCCCCTGTCCCCTTTCCCCTTTGGCAACCATAAGTTTGCTATGCAAGCTCACATTTCAGTCTGAATTACAACACAGGCAAAGGAATATTAATATAAAGGTTAAAGAAAAAAATACTGAATCAGAATACTTTTATTTCATTCTAGTAAGACCAAACAATATGCTAATGAGCCAAACATTCCCTTGATTTCTGGAAGGTTTTCCGGAGTTTGTTCCTCCATTCTCATCGGTTTCCTTACAGGGCCTCACAGTAAGCCTTTTGAAATTGTAGTTTACTCTACAGACAGGTAGGCATTTCATACCACCTTTTGTTCATGTTCCTTCAACCACTTTCAACACATGAGATTGCTCATTATTTAGAGAATAAGATTTCATTAAACACTACATCAAATGCCCCACTAAAATCAATACATAGGATACCTGCTTTGTGGCCTTTATTTACTAAAGTTGTGGTTCTATCAAGACCCAGAAAAAAACAGCTCTCTATATAAGATATCTATGAGTTATGTTTATCTGTCTTTTGAGAGTTAGCACATATGTTTTTCTTAAAATTTGTTATTTTACTTAACTAGGAAGAAGATTAGACATATTTGAGTAAAATATTCAAACTGGATTGGCTTGCCTATTTTCAAAATCACAAGAGAATGACACATTTTAATCTATAATGTTTTCTATTTTTCAGGTTCTGTGACTTTTAAAAAGTCAATCATTCTTTATTTGATAATGTGTTCATTCACTTAAACAAGTTCTATCCATTATGCTGTCAGTTTTCCATGATTAAAATACATTTTATAATTGAATTACTTTGGTTCTGTATGCCCAATTATCTAGTTATTGGAAAACTTTATGTACTTGAATGTGAAATGTCTTGGCTAAATTGAAAAAACCTGCCTGCAAAAGACACAAATACATACCACTTTAAATATTGTGAGTAATTTACAAGGATGGCATCAATGGGCTTGTTGTTCAGTCGCTAAGTCGTGTCTGACTCTTTGTGGCCCTATGGACTTGAGCACACCTGGCTCCCCTGTCCTTCACTATCTCCTGTTGTTTGCTCAGACTCATGTTAGTGATGCCATCCAACCATCTGATTATCTGTTGCTTCCTTCTCCTCCTGTTCTCAATCTTTCCCAGCATCAGGGTCTTTTCAAAACACTAAATATCTAGGCAGACTCACTAAACATATAGTCTTAAACCAAAATTTTGTGTTCAGTGATTGGCAACAAGGGATTGTGAAGTAACTGGGGGCTGTGGTTCCTCTAGCCATGCTAACACTGGCTACTCTAGCTAAGAAGGGTAAGGGTAAGGTGAGTAAGGGTAATTCAACAGTAAGTATTGAAATGATAAACAACCACAGATCGCAGCTTGATTAATTTTTGGTCTAAAAGTGTTGGTGATTTCTACATAACTCTAGTTTGCTTTTAAAGCACAAACTCTGAGCTCATCATATCTGCTTTCCATCTCTTAATGTCAAGAGTGTCACAAGAATGAAATTACAGAAAGGCAAATTACTCATTGATCCATAAATACTTAGACTTGTACAATGTGTGAGCAGAGAGGATGCCTATGGAACTTTTGCTTTAACTGCCTTATTTTG
Source organism: Bison bison bison (assembly GCF_000754665.1). Classification (NCBI taxonomy): domain Eukaryota; kingdom Metazoa; phylum Chordata; class Mammalia; order Artiodactyla; family Bovidae; genus Bison; species Bison bison. The sequence goes on from NW_011494804.1 coordinate 1,066,938, forward strand.
TATATGGGGAGAAGGGTTCCACTGACAACAGGCAACTTTCTCAGAGTAGCACAGCCAGTTAGAAGCAAAAGTAACACATAATTTCTACTGAACCCCAGTTTGAAATTCTACCCATAATGCCACACTCTCCTCATTCTTCAAGAAGAGGATAATTTTGTTGTTAAGTTTACAGGATTCAAAATCTCTATGAAAAAAATTGCTAAAATATCTAGAATTGCTGTAAAGCATTCTAAAATTCCCAGGAGTACTAAGGTATGTAGATGTGAACTATAATGATGACTTGTTCAGAATTCATTGCTATATCCTATACTTAAACTAGGAGAAGGCAATGGCACCCCACTCCAGTACTCTTGCCTGGAAAATCCCATGGATGGAGGAGCCTGAAAGGCTGCAGTCCATGAGGTTGCTGAGGGTCAGACACGACCTCACTTTCACTTTCACTTTTCACTTTCACGCATTGGAGAAGGAAATGGCAACCCACTCCAGTGTTCTTGCCTGCAGAATCCCAGGGACGGGGGAGCCTGGTGGGCTGCCATCTATGGGGTCGCACAGAGTCGGACACGACTAAAGTGACTTAGCAGCAGTAGCAGCAGCAGCATACTTAAACTAAATATTTTGTTCACTATATTCAATTTTATAAAGAGAAAGATCAGAATAAATAAAGAAAAGCAATGATCTCTTTTTATAAAACCTTATTCTATCACATGTTTTCCACTCCCATCAACATGATGGTTTTTTTAAAACTCTGTATCTCCAACGCAAATCTCCCTTCTATACCCCAGACCTCACTATTTAATAGTCAACACTATTTAATGACCATGAGCACCTCAAACTCAAAATGTCATAATAGAACTCATCATGTTTCTCCAAGACCCACTCTTCACAACACAACCAAGTGAATACCAATTATTCCAGGCTCCTTTTCATTATTTTCTGTGATCAAAGAGTATAACCAGCATCCCTGCCTCTAGCAGCCCAGAACTCCACCCATTCAGCAACTCTTCCCTCCTGTTTCACGTCCTACATGGAAGCAGTCACAAGAGCTTCTCTGTTGTATAGCCTTTCAATCTCTCTCCCATCCTCAATATTTCTATCTGGACTCCCGTTCTTTCTATATCTTCTAATCCCAAGATCAGTCACATCTTAGACCAGGGGTCCCCAACCCCCAGGCCATGGACACTAGGCCCAGTCCTTGGCGGGTTAAGAAGTAGGCTGAAGAGCAGGAGGTGAGCAGCAGATGAGCAAGTAGAGCTTCATCTGGATTTACAGCCGCTCGCCATCACTCTCGTCACTGCCGAAGTGCCAGCTCCTCTCAGATCAGTCGTGGCATAATAAATATCATGGGCTTGAATCATCCCCAAACCTGCCCTGCCCCAACATCTGTTGAAAAATTGTCTTGGGTGAAACTGGTCCCTGGAGCCAAAAAGATTGGGGACCACTGCCTCTCTCACATTGTTCTCCTGGATTAGTAGAACCGAAGCTGAACTGCTGCATTGTTGCTTTCTCTCCAAAATGTAAATGGAGAACCTGCAATTCTGCTCAGTCCACACTCTTTACAATGGCATATGACGACTGTCCTGACCTGGCCCTGGTTATCGCCACAACCTCATCCTTTCTGATTATGCTTCACTACTGAACGCTCCCCTGTGTATAACTTTGTACCTCTCAGTAAGTTGTGTGTTTTCTTTCATGTTCAGACCTTTAGGGTGTATTTTCTGAGGAGAATAATGAACCTTCCCTAGGACTTATCCTGCGGCTTCCCAGGCAGCGCAGTGGTAAAAAAAAAAAAAATGTGCCTGCCAATGCAGGAGATGTAGGACACAGGGGTGAGATCCCTCTGGTTGGGAAGATCCCCTGGAGGAGGAAATGGCAACCCACTCCAGTATTCATCCTAATTTTGTTTAATTGAGCAAAGATGCTGTTCCTTCGGAACCAGCTAAGCTATTGTCTCTTTGGGGAAGCCTTTTCTGACTGCCACAAATGTATTAGCTGCTGATCATAACCATTACCATACAAAATTAAATACACTTCAATTAGGAAGTAGCACACTACATGTGATTTTTCTATTTTGAGTTTTTTTTTTAATTTATTTTAAATTTTCTGGGGTTCTACAGCCTCTGATTCAGTAAAACAAGGGAGTTGCATTGAATGAAACTTTAAAATACCTTCTAAATGTAAACATTTTATATTTCTTATAGCATATGAGGTGCTAATTTTAAAGAAGAGGATTTCATAAGCACTTATTATGTATAAATTATTTAACATTCATTTTCTCATTTAATTTGATATTAGTAGGAATACCTTATGTTACAGTAACAGAAACTTAGTTTAAACCACTTTTAATAAAAGAAAGTAATACTTGTATGACTGCACAAAATGAAACAAAACACCAATCTAAAGCAAGCATTAGCCCCCGGCACAATTGAATCCAGGGTTCAAACCATATCTTCAGCTCTTGATGTCTCCTTCATTTTTGTCTCTTTATTCCTCAGAGTTAGTCTGTTTCTCATATAAGCCCTCTTAGAAGCAATGACCCTGATAAAAAGCTCAACTTTTTCATTATCATTCATTTAATAATTCCAGAAGAAATAGAGTTTTTCTTTCCCAATAATTATAGCAAAATTGCATGATTGATTCTTACTGGACTTACTTGGGTTATGTGCATAATCTCCTGTGATCAGAGACATTCAAAAGCAGGACTAACTAGTTCTAAGTACCCAACCCTAAATTAAGAGTCTTGGGGTTAGGCCCACTCAGACCTCCTAATCTGAGATCAGGGTAGGATTTGTTGCCAAAAGATAATCTCTTATTATTTTTTTTTAAGGAGTTACAATAAAAGTCTTTATTTAAGTTTGATCAGTACAGGTAAGATATACTAGATCACAGAGCAATATGCATTAACAGGATACAACAATTCATAAAAACTGAGTAACCATGCACACAAATTTCTTAAACATTCAATCACCTAAAGAGAAAATGCACAGATGTATGGTGGGAAAAACTGTATCTAACACTGAAACTACTATAGGACTCCTTCAACAAGTCCAACTTTTAGTGATAAAACTACTGTACTGGGCAACCTTGGCAGTCATAAACCCACATCTCCTCTGACAAGTCTGAATGGTGCATAAGCATAGTAACAGCATGAGCAAGAATGCCCTCACACAGCACAGGTTCTAGGGTAGACACAGATTCACACAGACATCACTGTGTTATACTTTAAGCAAAGAGTTCCATTTACAACTTCACATTAACTCATATAAAAATAACCTGACCCTACACAAAAATGTCCTTTTAGCAACATTCAAAGTAATTAACTGTTACAATTTCCAAAGTGGCAGAGGTATTGAAGCAAAGAAAAAGGGAAAAAAGAAAAAAAAGAAAAAAACCCACAAAAAAGGCAAATTGTGACAAAAGTATGCGTTAATTAAATGGACAGTATCCTCTTCCAAATTAAGTGACACTGTATAAGAATTTGCTGGATTTTTTTTTTTTTTTTTTTTTTACAAAACTGAACCCTGTACATTTACACTTGAGGCCAAGCCATTCTGAACGTGGCGGGAGGCCGCAGTTCGGTTACCTTTCCCACTCACTGGTTTCTCCTCTTGCGGAGGAGAACAGACTCTTAATGACTGGAGTCTGTGTCATTTGAGTGGTGTTTGAGAGAGTTTTCACTGCCCCTGGGAGAGTCTACACTTTCATACTCTGCACTGAGTTGGTTTACGTAACTACTACCTCCTCTGCCAGTTCTCTCCTCCGAGCTGCTGGAGGCCTTATTCCCATTCCCTGGAGAAGAAGGAAAGTCATCTACGGCTGTGTCCCTGTGAAATCCAGACCCAGACGTCCTCTGCCGGGAGGAACCGCCATTACTTGGTCCGTTGGCCAGATGACTGCAGTCTTTACCTGTGGCCTCTGCCTGTCCTACAGGCTCAGAAGATGTAGTCCTGCTGGTACTCGGGCCTGGGGCTTGAGACTGCTGCTGTTGGTACTGAGCCAACTGCGGGCATGTCTCCTTCAGTTGTTGCTGAAGAACTAGAATGGTACTCTGCATACCCTGTACTTCTTCGTCAAGTTGAATGATGAAGTCATTCAGTTCATCCTGACTGCTTTTAAGCTCCTCACTATATGTCTTCTGTAAAGCCAACTCCGCTTCAAGTTGTGCAGTACGTCCCTGGGACAGCTGCCTTCCAAGCTCTTGATTCTCCTGGATAAGCATTCGACACTTCGCCATTAACTTTTTGCCTGTTAGGCTACCAGGCGTAAACTTCCAGGCACTCAGTTCATTCTGGGCTTGTTCCAGTTTGTCTGTAGTCTGTTCCAGTTCACTTTCATTTTTAGGAATAACAGGTTGATCGCTGGGTCCACCATTGTTGATCTCAGTTGTGCAACGCTAGGCTGCTGAACTTGCTTGAGGTACTGGATCTGAGTAGTACACTCTTGCATTCCTTGCTCCTTGGTTGCTAGTCGCATTTCAAGAATGTTTTCTCGGCGTGCAGATTCTTGCTGCTGTTGCTTTTGTTTTTCTTCAGATTCCCTTAAGCCAGTTACATCATTAGAGTTGAGATCTGTGTACTTGCCCTCCAAAGCTTGCACATATGCTTCATACTGTTTCCACCTTAGAATTAATTCATCTCGTGCCATAACTTTGAAGTCTGCTTCACTCAGTCGAACCTTTTTGGGAAGAGGTTCTTCGTTGGTCATCTTGAATCCTCTCCACACGGAGGCTGCGCCGGCGCCCACCTCGTCACGTAGGCTGACCCCACGCTGTCCTCTCGCCGCCAAGGCCGCCCGACCGAGCTGCCTCCGCTGGCCCCCGCGCTCCTCCTCCGCGCCGCAACCCTGGCGCTCCCCTTTCGATAATCTCTTATTAGAAGAAAGGGATTTATGCTAGCCAAGCAAAAATTAGCACGTAATCTGCAACAAAATCCAACGGTTTGTGAGGCTGGTATTATGATCCCCATATATTTTCTCACCAAACTAAGGGTCAGCACACTTTTTCAGGAAAGGACAAGAGAGTCAATATTTTATGTGGTTTTTTTTTTTTTTTTTTTTTTTTGAGTCATAGGTGGTCTCTATCACATATTCTATTGGTTTTTGTACTTCCCTGGTGGTTCAGACAGTAAAGTGTCTTGCTTACAATGAGGGAGACCTGGATTCGATCCCTGGGTCAGGAAGATCCTCTGGAGAAGGAAATGGCAACCCACTCCAGTACTCTTGCCTGGAAAATCCCAGGGATGGAGGAGCCTGGTAGGCTACAGTCCATGGGGTCACAAAGAGTCGGACACGACTGAGTGATTCTATCACATATTCTACTGTTTTTTACAACCCCTCAAAAAATGTGAAAAGCTTCCTTTGCGTGGAGGCTGTATGGAAACCAGCAGTGGGCTGGATTTGACTCATGGCTCTGGGCCCTGCGCTAGACAGTAATTTGAAGGCAGAATCTGTGTTTTGGTGGTATTAGTATTCTCAGAACACATGGTGAGTGCTCCGTTAATGTTTGTTTGGTCAGTAAGTGCAGGCTTGACTCAGTTACATTGAGGATTAGAATGAGGCTATGAATTTCAAACTCATTGCATACATGTGTTGTTGCTATTGTTCAGTTGCTCAGTCACATCCAACTCTTTGTGACCCCATGGACTGGCAGCAGGCCAGGTTTCCCTGTCCTTCACCATCTCCCAGAGCTTGCTTAAAACCATGTCCATTGAGATGGTGACGCTATGTAACCATCTCATCCTCTGCCACCCTCTTCTCTTTTGCCTTCAGTCTTTCCCAGCATCAGGGTCTTTTGCAATGAATCAGCTCTTCTCATGAGGTGGCCAAAATAGTGGACCTTCAGCTTTAGCAGCAGGCCTTCCAATGAACATTCAGGGTTGATTTCTTTTCGGATTGACTTTTAGTCAGAGCATGAGAATAACAGAGATGGAAACACTTGCTTAAACACTTGACAAATTTAATCTAACCTCAGCCTTTTCGGGAGAACAGTTTGAAGAAGAAGGGGAGAAGGAAGGAAGAAAAGAGCTGAGATGTTAAACAATAATCCTTCATGCAGTCATGAAAGATCACATGGAGAATGCAATGGGCCTTTCTAATGGTAGAGCAGAGGGAAAAACACAAAGAATCTGAGAAAACACATTCTTTTGGGGCACCAACCAAACAGTAACTGTCACTGCCTAAAGGACAAGTTCATGAGATAAACTGTTGAGAGAGAGGTAGAAATGTCTCTAGTTATATTTTTAAACACAGAACCCATCTAACTAATGCCTCCAAGCTTCTAAAGCCAAAGCTCTCAGCTTCCCATAGCCACACTTGCTAAGATGTACAGCTATGGCAACAATCAAAGGAAGTGGAGCTTCTGTGACAGCTGGAATGAAATACTATGGAGAGAAAAATCACAACTTTATATTTGCATGTGCATGAATGTTCAGTCATGTCTGACTCTTTGTGACCTCATGGGTGGTAGCCCACCAGGCTCTTCTGTCCACAGAATTTTCCAAGCAAGATTACTGGAGTGGGTTGCCATTTCCTACTCCAGGGGATCTTCCTGACCCAGGGATAGAACCCGAGTTGCCTACATCTCCTGCACTGACAGACAGAATCTTTACCACTGTGCCACCTTGGGGAGTTTTAATTTATGCTATATAGTACTATCTTATTCATCTTTCTTTAATAAACACATGTCAAATTTGCAGGTATATCATTGTACCACTTCAATCATTCCATGACATTTTTTCTACCACTATGATCTGACAGTCTTTCAACCTCACATAAATGCCAAGTACTTTGATCCCAACATCTTTTCCACAAGTCATCCCTTGTGAAGTCCTCTTTTCCTCCTCATGTAGTTTAAAATACAATCAAGGGAGTAATTACATCCAATCTTAATTTCTTGCTACTCATTATGGCTGAATGGTAGCATCCAAAATGATATGCCCATGTTCTAATTCCAAGAACTTGTGAATGCTATCCTATTTAGAGAAGAAGACAGGGGTCTTTGCAAATGTAGTTATGTCAAAGATCTTGAGATCATTCTGAATTATTAATGTGGACCCTGAGTCCGATGACAAATGTCCTTAGAAATGGCACACAGCACACGTGCAGAGAAAGTGATATGAAGACAGAGACAGCAGTTCTCATGTTGTGGCCACAAGTCAGAGAGAAGAGAAGGAGGAAATGTGTCCAAGGGGAACAGATATTGGAGTGATGAGGCCACAAGTCAAGAAATGTCAACAGCAACCATAAGCTGAAAGAGGCAAAAAAATATATTTATATATATTTCCCCTTAAAGCCTTTGGAGAGAGTTCGCCTGTGCTGACACCTTGATTTCAGAGTTCTGACCTCTAGAACTACAAGAGAAAATAAATTTATGTTGTTTTAAGCCACCCAACCTGTAGTGATTTGTTACAGCAACCACAGAAAATTTTTAGAGTTGTCTGGGTCATGGCAAACCCCCACCTCCTCTGAGCCTTATCCCATGCACTGAACATGGCTGGAGAAAACTCACAACTATTACCATCTTTAATCCATAACTACAAACTTCCCTGGTTGATCTGTGCTCTTTCTAGCTCTTCCCATGAATGACTTCTTATACTCACTCTTGGCTGGCATTATCACTTTATCTTTCCCTGAAAATAAATAGAAGAAATCAAAGAAGCTTTATAGGCTCTTATCAGGCAGTAGGTAGCCATTTATCCTGGATATGTAGATCAGGTATTCATACTCCCCTCTAAACATCTAAGGACAATTCCAGCCCATGAGCTAATCAACCCTTTCTTGCCTATCAAAGGTCAAGACTCCAAAGATCGCCCCATCTTTTCTGTATACATCAAGTTTTCTCTCTCTTGCAGGGGTCCCCAGACTCTGGGATCTAATGTCTGATGATCCAAAGTGGAGCTGATGTAACAATGACAGAAATAAAGTGCACAATTAATGTAATGTACTTGAATCATCCTGAAACCACAACACCACCTCCAGGCCATGGAAAAAACTGTCTCCCATGAAACTGGTCCCTGGTTCCAAAGCATCTGGGAACTGCTGCTCTACTGCATTGTATTCAACATACAAAAATATTCTTCTTTATACCATCTACAGTCATAATTCTTCCTTATACAGCAAAGCTCCACTAAGTTGTCTGAACTGATTCCCTCCAATTCCTGTCTTCTCATTCTGAGTTAAACATACTCGATCAAGTTTTGCCCCTACTCCATCAACAGTACTCTTAGCAAGGTGTCTTAACTGGATGCTGCTAAATTTAGTGATCAATTTCTATTTCCCCCTTTACTTGTCAGTAGCACTCAACACTGTCTCAATGTCTTCCTCCTTGTTAAAAATCTCTTGACTTGGGTTTGAGAACCCCATACTCCTGTTTTTATGCCTCCCTCACTGACCATTCTCATTTCCCTTGCTAGTTTCTCCTCTTTTCCCTAGCTCTTAGCTTTTTTATATCTCAAGGATTTCCTTTGTCCTCTTTACTTCCCACACTCAAAATTTTTTGTGATCATACTGTCTCATGAATTTAAATATCATCTGTTAGTAGGATAATCCTAAATTTATGTCCCCAGTCAAGACTCTTTTCCCAAACTCCAGACTATATCCACCTGTTTCCTTTACTTATCCACTCATTTGAACTTGAAAGTAGGCATCTCAAACTTGCATCCAAAACAAATCCTTTGAGTTCTCTCCCACAAAATTATCTTTCCACATTATGTTAATGGATAGACTATTATTTATTCATGGATTATGGGTATTATCCACAGTTTATCCATTAGTTAATGGGTTTCCCTGTGTCTTAGATGGTAAAGAATCTACCTGCAATGTGGGAGATGTAGGTTCAATCCCTGGGTTGGGAAGATGCCCCGGAGCAGTAAATGGCAACCCACTCCAGTGTTCTTACATGGGAAATCCCATGGACAGAGGCGCCTGATGGTCTACAGTATGAGGGGTCACAAAGAGTCAGATGACTGAGTGACTTTCTCTTCACTTCATCCATTAATTTCTTAAGACAAAAACCTCTGGCGTGGAATCGGAGACATCTATATATAGTTTTTGCATCCCACATCCAAATTATCAGAAAATATCGTTGGTTCTATTGTCCAAATATACTGAGAATAAGACAATTAATTTCCATCTTCATTGGAAACACCCAGTCCAAACAACCATTATCTCTCATCTGATCTACAAGTTGCCAGCTTTGTCTTTCAAGACTATAACTCAGATTATATCACTTCTCAAAATGTTTCCAATAGTTTTCCTACTACCATTCAGAAAGGAAGTTAAGCTCCTCAGACTAGTGTATACCATTTATATCTTTAACCATATTTTCTGTCGTCTCCTGCATTCGCTTCTCTACAGCTATGTGGGCACCCTTGCTGTTCCTACAAAATACCTGACTACCTTCTGTTAGAACATTTACACTGGCTTTCCCTCAGACTGGAATACCCGCTCCCCAGATAACTGCAGGTGTAACTCCTTCACATCCTTTAAATCTCTGCTCAAATGTCATTCTTCTCTGAGGTCTACACTGACCACCATATTTGAGAATTGCCCTGACCCCAACTACTGCACTCCCTATTTGCCTTCCTTGATAAGGCAAATATTCTCCATGATCCTTATCATTTTCTGTCATACTATATGATTTCTTTAACTCCTTGTTTCACTGGTTAATTTCTGCTCCCCTCCCCCACTAGAATAATTTCCCCAAGGCAGGGATTTTTGGCTGTCTTTTCCCACTGGTAGATCTCAGAGTCTTAGGATGGTACCTGGCCCTTTGTAGGCATCCATCAGAATTCATCTGAATAAATATTGTACTCCAGTGACCCACTCTATCACACAGAAGTAATAGGTCTTTGAGTAATCCCATTAAATTTCAAATACTCTCATTCAAATGATTTGAATGTCAGTAAATTGAACAGTCAGAGAAAAATATAACCATAAAGACCACTTTTAGATGTCAACATTTCATAATTTCAAAATCTTATTAGGTACTAATTTTTGACAACAAAGAAGAAGAGGAATTGACATTAATCAGACACTAACATCATGCTGCTGCTGCTGCTGCTGCTAAGTCGCTTCAGTCGTGTCCAACTCTGTGTGACCCGAGACGAAGCCCACCAGGCTCCCCCATCCCTGGGATTCTCCAGGCAAGAACACTGGAGTGGGTTGCCATTTCCTTCTCCAATGCATGAAAGTGAAAAGTGAAAGTGAAGTCGCTCAGTCGTGTCCGACTCTTCCGCAACCCCATGGACTGCAGCCTACCAGGCTCCTCCGCCCATGGGATTTTCCAGGCAAGAGTACTGGAGTGGGGTGCCATGGCCTTAAAATTCATTTTTATTTATTGGAGTACAGGTGCTTTACAACGTTGTTTTAGTTTCTGCTGCACAATGAAGTGAATCAGCTCTTTGTATTCATATATCCCCTCCTTCTTGGTCTCCCTCCCATCCCCCAGCACCACCCATCTAGGTCATCACAGAGCTCCAAGCTGAGCCTTCTGAGTGTTATAGCAGGTTCCCACTAGTTATTGTTTTAAACGTGCTAGTGTATATATGGTAACCCAATCTCCCAATTCACCCCAGCCCCTCTCCACACCCCCACCATATCCACACATCCATTCTCTGTATCTGTGTCTCTCGTCCTGCCCTGCAGATAGGTTCATCTATACGGTTTTTCTAAATTACATGTATAGGTGTTAATATATGATATTTGTTTTTCTCTGACTTTTTTCACTCTGTATGATAGGCTGTAGGTCCACCCATGTCTCTACAAAGGACCCAACTTCCTTCTTTTATATGGCTGAGTAATACTCCATTGTATATATGTACCACATTTTCTTTATCAATTCATCAGTCTATAGACATTTAGGTTGCTTCCATGTGCTAGCTAGAACTGTATGTATTGTACTATATATATTGTAAATAGTGCTGCAGCAAACATTGGAGTGCATGTGTATTTTTGAATTATCATTTTCTCTGAATATATGCCCAGTAGTGTACAGTAACTCTATTTTTAGTTTTTTAAGGAATCTCTATTCTGTTCTCCATAGTGGCTGTATGTAATATTTTAATCCAACAACTCACTTAAAATTCTATGGAGTAAGGTATTCTCTTCTCATTTTATAAGTGAAGCTTATATGGGAAGCTTTATTATCATTTAGTCTCCCAGTCATATCTGATTCTTTTGTGACCCCATGAAATGTAGCTCACCAGACTCTTCTGTCTATGGGAAGTTTAAGTCACTTATAAGCAAGAAGAACTGAAATTTTACTACACATCTATCTAACTACAAATATATGCAATATATACAATGATCTGTTTAACTGATCTATCCGTTCAGTTAAAAGTTATGTCACGGCTTTGGTCCACCGTCATGGAGTGGCCTGCAATTTCCTGCCTAGCACTTTACCATTCTTTTGGCAGCTCACAATCTCCATCTTCCTCCTGGCTTTGAAAGAAACTAGGATATTTGCAAAGACCTCATGATCTGGCTGCAATCAACTTTGGAAGTCCACAGCTCATCTATATTCATCCAGTCATTCCCTTCTTTGGAAATCACATGGAGTTTTAGCTTTACAAGCTTAAACAGAATTCATGCTGAACTTGGTTTCCCAGTTTATGGAGGGAATCATTCTTAAAAAAGAGAAAAAGAGAGAGAGAGAATGAATCTCTTATGCAGAAAGGTACAGGAAGAGAGATGGCGGGAGATGGAGGGAGAATAAAAGAGGAAGAGAGGGAAGAGGAGGGAAATGGGAGAGAGGGATGAAGAGGGGGAGAGGGAGAGATTACTGGGGCAGGGAAGGTTGTGATGACTTAGTTCTTGGAGTAGAGCTTATTCTAGTTTCATATTTCCAAAGTGGGACTGCAAACCTGTCACTCAAAGATTAATTTTTTGTTAGATTTTTAAATCCTCTCACATTTTGGTAACTCTGCATTTATTGGATACAGTATTACAACCTAACAGGGCACAATCATTAACTTAGGTACCTGAAATTCCAAACACTAGCCCTAGAGTATAATGAAGTTCAAGTGGCCATATCTTAGAAACTGAAGGTGAGTTAATTAGACAAGCCTAAGAACAAATACATGAAATAAAATACTATATCCTTAGGAAATATGTCTAAAAAATAAGAATACAAAATCTGAAATAAAAGTCAATTATTCCTGTAGGTCCAAGAAGCCCTTGTTTTCTCCATGTGCTTTAAACAAGATTTATAATTTCAAGAAGGTATAAGAAGCCTGGGCAAATAATGAAAATGAGTGTCCTGCGCTATATGCTAAAAAAATTAATAGAAAAAAATTAATTCATAATTACTTCAAAGAAATCATAGCATCGACTGCACTTTGTCACCATGGAGGGATTTTTCCATATTTTTAAAGTAGGGGTCCTACTAGGTCCTGCCATTTGTTACCGTTCCTGTAAACTTTCTGAAAAAATTCAGAAATTCGAGTTTTTATGAAAGAAACTTCTGTATTTATAGATATTAATTCAAGGTTTTATAACACAGTGCAGGGAAACAGAATGCATCTGCAGGCCACACTCAGGCCCTAGCATCTGCTTTCGCCTCTCAGTGATTATCTGGGCCCAGGAACGATGAGGAAAGAGAACAAAGGATCAGGCACCTGGGTAGTGGCCTCCCAGGAGAGCCACTGGGATAGTTTAATTATCTCTCGTCTTTGATAAGACTGACTTCTTAAATTTCACATCGATTAACTTGGATATTTTTAAGTTGGGGAGTCATAAATTAGCCCCACATAATGGAATATGTAAGAAAAAATGTGTGCTCTAAGTCACATCTCACTCCGTGCAACCCCGTGGACTGTAGCCCACTAGGCTCCTCTGTCCACGGGATTCTTCAGGCAAGAAGACTGGAGTGGGTTGCCATTTCCTTCTCCAGGGGATCTTCCCAACCCAGGGATCAAACCTGAGTCTCTTGTATCTCCTGCATTGGCAGATGGGTTCTTTACCACTAGCGCCACCTGGGAAAGGTAGTGGTGATTTACATGTGTTTACTATGCATCTGATCTGAGCTTTCCTCACAGAAGCGCATCCAGCAGGAGAGTATAGATTAAAAAGTGAGGCATTCCAGTCTAACAATGCAAACTCTTCAGACAGCTCCTCCTTGGGATATGAATGTTTATTTATTTATTTGACTGTGCTGGGTCTTAGTTATGGAATCTAGGATGGATCATTGTGGTGCTTGGACTCTCTGGCTGTAGCTCGTGGGCTCAAGTAGTTGGAGCATGCAGGCTTGGTTGTTCCTCAGTATGGGAGATCTTAGTGCCCTGACCAGGGAACAAACCTGTGTCCCATGCATTACAAGGCAAATTCTTAACCTCTGGAAGACCAGGAAAGTCCCTCTTCCTAATACTCTTTACTAGCTTTCTGGTCACCTGTAGTGACCTTTCCTGGTAGCTCAGTTGGTAAAGAATCTGCCTGCAATTCAGGAGACCCTGGTTTGGTTCCTGGGTTGGGAAGATCCTCTGGAGAAGCGATAGGCTACCCACTCCAGTATTCTTCAGCTTCCCTGCAGTTCAGCTGGTAAAGAATCCACCTGCAATGTAGGAGACCTGGGTTCGATCTTTGGGTTGGGAAGATCCCCTGGAGAAGGGAGAGGCTGCTCACTCCAGTATTCTGGCCTGGAGAGTTCTAAAGACTATAATCGATGGGGTCGCAAAGAGTCAGACACGACTGAATGACTTTCACTCACTCACTCATCTGCAGTGATGCCATTTGCCAGTGTGGTTAACTGAACACCCTGAAGGTATTCATTCTGGTTGATGAAATAGTGACGTGCCTTTTGTCTCAGCCAGTGTTCGAAGGGAAGCCATTTCTTCTTTGCTGACAGGAGATGACTAGTCCTTAGCTCTTCCTGGTGCCACAGACACCTGCATTCTAGCAACAACTCCCATGCGGCCCCTTGTCCAGTGGGGCCTTGGGGCAGCCCTTGATGTCATATCCTTTCCATTCAGCTTCACTGACTCCACAGACTCCTACCATATTTATCAGCCAGCACACTAGACTGTCTTCTGTGCCATTCAGCTAGGTGTCTTTCTCAACCCAGGAGCTGAGGTGGCCTTTTTGGGGCAAAGCATACTCTCTCGTTCCCACTGCCTTCCCAGGATGAACTGTCTCTTCTATCCCAAAGCACATATGTCATAAGCTGTGCAGGGACTTCTCTTCTGAAGGTCCCCAAAGGAAGTGAGATCAAAGCCTTTCTGGCCTACAGTGTCCTCGCTAACCTCACCAGATACCATAGAAGCCCCTCCACTCCAACTAGTCAGGAGCCTTCACAGCAGTTAAACAAGCCCACCTACTCTCTCTCTCTCTACATCAAGTTGAACTGGGACAACAGGTCTGGACTGTTAGCATCTCCTTCTTTAATAAAGGATGAAAATTATAAGATTATAAGATCAGAAGTCTTGATCATATTATAGAAGGAAATGAAAAAATCTAGAAAATACATTTCCCTCTAGGTATCAGTAAAACCAACTCACAAGCCTACGGCCTTACTGAGGACTAGAAAATGTTACTTTGACTGTCAGAGCCACATGCTGCTTTTCCTTTTGTCTTTGCATTCATGCCACAATGCTCCTCAGGCTTCTGGAGGCAGATGGATGCAGCAGGTTGAACACGGAGGAAGTTGTGTCAAGAAAATAAGGGAAAAGCGTAGTAAGTAAGAGAGAGCTCACACTTCGGTGGATAGTATTCTAGAGCAGGAATCTCAAGCTTATTTAATTTGGACCTTCTCCTAAACAAAGCTGAGAGGTTGGCACAGATCCCTGTTTGTGTATTGTAGTCCTAAGCTTGAGACTTGACCAATATTCCAACACCGTAAGAGCTGGAGAACATACCCTTTACACGAGGATCAACTTTAGGATGTGTTTCTTACTTTATTGGTGCAGCCCTGTAACCTCTTCTGATGTTTAGTGAACAGTAACTAATACGTTACTGTGAATATTTTGTTCCTGTATTTTCTTCCTCAACCCTGAGTCATTTTCTTACTGCTCTTAATTTTTTTCTTTTAATCTAAAAGTTTTTATCATTATAAGATCAGAGACTTTTTCCATGGCAACATATCTGTGTTATCGCTCATTTATTAAATCATATTTATTTTAGTGCTGTTATTAAGATTTTAAAGTAAAATGACTGCTAAAAGCCATTTTTCATTTTAATACATAGTTTTCTTTTTTTGAACTTTGAAAGTTTAGTTTTGATTGATTTTTAATGACAAAGTCATCTTTCTCCCATGTTAAATTGATTCTCAAGTACTCTTAGGTGATACACCAGAAATAACCTGAATATTTCTTTGAAGTTTTAGTATCAGTATTATTTCTCAAAATCGGTTGCAATTTATGATCTTTGTTCCATAGCAAACAGGCTACATTTATGGACATGTATAATTTAAACCAAATATTCTTTTCTAAACCTTCTCTTTGAAAGATAATTAATCTCATTCAATTAAGAATAAGCATTAAGCTAGCAAACTAAACTTTACATTTAATTATGAGTTTCACAATGTCCTAAATAACCTTGAAGAATATACCACAACATTGGTCATGTTTTTTAAACAGTTAACAAAAAATAGATATATTCTCACCTACTGAATTATATTTTAGGGTGCGTGAAAGAAACTAGGCTAGCTATTCTCATTTTATTATTTTGCACATACATGTATATGAACTATCAGAGGATAAGAAACTAAAAGGTTGATTTTCAAATGCCATTTCTTTGCTAAGAAAAATATTTGTAAATCCATGGAAATATTGATTTGTATGAATCCACATAGACCCCCAACACATATCATGCCTGATACATACTAAATTATTTTTTTAATTAATTTTTTAATTGAAGTACAGTTCATTTACAATGTCATGTTAGTTTCAGGTATATAGCACAGTGATTCAGATATATATATATATTATATATAAAGAAACATACCCTTTATACTAGGATCAGTTTTAGGATATGTCTCTTGCTTTATTGGTGTAGCCCTGCAATCTCTTCTGATGTTTAGTGAGCAGTAACTAATAAATTACTATTGATATAAATTTCTTCCTATATTTTCTTCCTCAATATATATCTGAATATATATATATTATTACATATTATTGTATATTATATTGCATATTATTATACATTATTGCATATTATTATTAAATATTAATACATATTATTATTGCATATTATTACATATTATTATATATTATTACAAATTGTTGAGTAGAGTTCTCTATGGTGTAAGCAGGTACTTGTTAGTCATCTACTTTCTGTACAGTAGTGGGACATAGTAACTTTTATAGGGGATTATAGCTCAGTAACACTTACTCTCCCTTGCCCACCTGCCCTTGGGGGAGGGTACACTCCCATCTTGTTAGTGATGGATTTGTTCACGTGATATGCACTGGCCATGGAATGGGAGTGAAGGTAAAGGAAGGTCAGGTTCCAGTGGCATCTTTAGGGGCCAGTGAAAGTGTCCGTTAGCCCTCTTGTCATCTTCACTCCGGCACGACCTCAGCGTACTTATATTAGAGCTTCTCCATCAAAGGAAGCTCTTGAAGGAGCGTCATGGGGTAACAAATCAGAACCTGACCATGCGGTCTGCCTGGCATGGACCCGCTGCAGCCAGCTTCCAAGAGATCAACACATATTATTGTAAACCACTGAGATTTGGGGAGTACTGGGTTCATAGCATCATTGGAGCAGTAGCGTATAAACACAGCCACTGATACATAGAGGACATGCGCTGGTAAAGCAAAACCTGAAATTTGCATCTCATGGCTTTGGAGCTGAGTAGAAGGCAGCAGAAAAACTGTTATTTCTGACTAGATCAAAAGGGAAGTATTACTTATGGCCAAATATTTGACAAAACTGATACCTTAAGGGACTCAAGAGACAAACGATATACGTAATGAAATCTGTAGGTTTGGGCAAGGAGATGTTAAAACAGAATATTACTAGGTGTAGTTGACAAATATCATGAGACAGATGAGCTTGGCAAAGATTTGGACTTTTTTACAAGAAGGGATAAAGGAGAAGAGAGAATCCAAATATGCCTGGACTTTCAAAGTTTCAAGATGTAACTGATTCTCATCTCCAGCCTCTTCAGCCTTCAAATGATTGTCAGATTAAGAGCTGGGGAGAAAGATCAGCCTAAGGCAAGACTGTCACATCTTTTGTTAAGACCTCTGATGGGATTAAGATGCCCTCCAGGAATTTTCTTTTTTTTTTTTTTTCAAGAAAATAGCTCAGTGAAAAGAGACTAAGGACACAATCCACAGAAGTCTAATAATTTCAAAATATCTGTGAGTCTATAGACGTACTGGCACATGGTAGTAACTGAAATCAAATCTATTAGAAACATGTTTTTGAGAGAGTCATAGTGTCAAAAGCACTGTTAGAAGCGAAGTTGCTTAGTCGTGTCTGATTCTTTGCAACCCCATGGACTGTAGTCTACCAGGCTCCTCAGTCCATGTAATTTTCCAGGCGAGAGTGCTGGAGTGGGTTGCCGTTTCCTTCTCCAGGGGGTCTTCCCAACCCAGGGATTGAACCTGGGTCTCCCGCATTGCAGGCAGACGCTTTACCATCTGAGCCACCAGGGAAGCCCAAAAATAAGCAGTGTAAAACTGGGCCCAAAAGACTCTGACTGATGAAGTTAAACAGTCACTGGCCCCCAGATTTCTTGGGACAAGGGGCAGCCTGCGAATGTAGCTCAGCCAGCAAGGAGAGCCCTTTCTTCAAAGCCTCCCTCAGATGTTATGAAATGCCTTGGAACAGGAGAGCACACAGAGGTAGAATCAAAACCTTGACGAACAATGAACTTGAGAGATACTCGCAGGACCAGCAGAGCCAATCTAGGAAGAGCCCCTATCTCCAGAATAATGGGCCTTACAGTTTCTGCCCAGTGGGTTTTCAGAGTAGCTGTGCGACCATGACTACCGCGTGATTCCCTTTGTTCCTGTCTGAATAGGAGTGATTACTGTAGTTGTCTTGTTCCTTGCCCACCCTGCGTTTTGGAAATGTAGAGGGAAGAGGACTTTTTTTTTTTTATCACTCTGAGTTTTTAGATTTCCATGAGTTGCATCCAGCCATGGCATAGAGACTATCACAGGATGAAATAGGGAAGAACATTTTGTATTCTTTTACAGGTTAATCACTAAAAGGATGTTGCCTCTAAGCTTAAATTATATATAATGGCCCACCACTGGGAACCCTGCTTCCCAGGTAATGAGCATTAAGCTAAAATATCTTTGTTTAGCTCAAAGGAAACATCCTGACCAGATCCATCTGTGAATGACTGCAGGGAGAAAGAAATTAATACATCCCCTCAGAAGGCTGATGGAAACCAGGAATTATTTGACTTTACTCCCTCCCCTTTTAGTATAAAAGGAGCATGAATTCTGAGGAAAGATGGTTCTTTGGGGCATGAAACCATCATCTTATCAGTTAGCTGGCTTTCCAAATAAAGTCATTATTCCTTGCCCAATAAGTCTTCTCTCAATTATTGGCCTGTTGTGCAGCAAATTGTATGAGTTTAGACATGGTAACAGTATGATTCAATAATATTTTTTGCCTCAAATATTCATATTTACTCAATATGAATATATTGAGTAAATGCTAGCCAAGGCAGCAAGTGTACTATATATATTGGTCAGGGAAGTTTATTGCACACAATCTAATCACTGAAAACCTTCATTCAACAAATAACCATCAGTACAGTAATAGACCCAGAATCCTCCAATTGCTCTTCCCTTTCATTTTGATGAGTAAAATCCATAATCCACAGAACCATTATAGCGATTCATCTGTAAAGCAGAACTGATCACACGGAACACAGCTCTGATTACATCCAAGTCATGCCTTCTATCAATTTCTGAATAAAGTTCCTACTCCTTGGTATGTTTCACAGGATTCTCCAAGAAATGGTTTTTGCTTTCATTTTTAGTCTCATGTTTTCCTTTTGTCTTCAAACTTTACACTTATAAATATTAAATGGAGAGGAACAACCATCAGTTGTTAGCTGATTCTCAACCAATTTAACTAGATGTAAAATGTAAAAGCCATGCACCATAGCACAAGTAGCCCGACCACACCAAACTGGCGTCT
This sequence comes from Bison bison bison, assembly GCF_000754665.1. Classification (NCBI taxonomy): domain Eukaryota; kingdom Metazoa; phylum Chordata; class Mammalia; order Artiodactyla; family Bovidae; genus Bison; species Bison bison. The sequence goes on from NW_011494804.1 coordinate 1,086,030, forward strand.
GAACTGTTTCAACAGGAAATTCAAACAGAGAGTAACGAATTGACAAGGACAACTGCATGTTACATTGGTTTTACTTTATTTCTTGAGTCCCACTACTCAGTCTCTCCTACCTGCAATCATCTTCCTGAATTCCCCTTTTAACTGAACAAAAGTGAATTGTACACTCAGAAACTTCGGCCTGCAGCAGTTGCTGCTGCTTAAAAAAATAATAGTAGTAATGTGAGAGGAGGAGTCACGACAAGGAATACTTTTCTTTCATTTATTTTTCTAACTGCTGACACAGAGAAAGAAGACATTTACAGAAGAAATGAGTAAAACTGGCTACTCCCAAATCTCCAAATCAGATGATTTAGGCCCAGAAGAATGCTGAGATTGTTACACAGATTATGTAACCATTAGAAGTACATCAAGCTTCACGTATTTTTTTAAATGCCATCTTATTTTTTCCTAAATTGTCTTGGTTGTCCAAGTTTCTTAAAACCTCAGCACTATTTATATTTCATGCCAAACAGTTCTTGGCTTAGCGCGCCCTCGTGTTTGTGTCCGTGTGTTTGTGGTGATGACGGTGCTGTTGCGTCCTGTGCATTGCAGCATATTTAACAGCATCTGCAGCTTTTCCCCAACATTTGCATCTACGCTTTCCAGTTGTGACAATTAAAAAAAAATTACAGATTTGCCAATTATTCTCTGGGGGAAGCAAGGCAAAATTTCCTGAGCAAGAACTACTAGTCTACACTGATCACATTTTTTGAAAATTTTATGTAAACGTCCCCCCCTTCATTTTATTTACCTAGGTATATCTTTGCGTAGGTAGACCCACAACACTAGGAGACCATTCAGATGACCACTTGGATAGCATGAAGGCATGGCTACCTCCGGTGCAGCACTGTACAGTTGAAAGAACATTTGATTTTTCTCCTGAAGATCTTATGTCCAAGGTGTGGTTTCCAAATATTCAAATAATAGAAAGCTCTCGGAAAATTATTAATCATTGTATGTAAAATAGAATATATCTATCCAACCAAATGTAATTGTTTTCTCCAGGATCCAATAAGTTAATAAATGTGAAAGTATATTATAAATGGCATTCTAAAGAGACATGTTATTATTTTTTAATAATGCTGTTTCTCTAAAACCAGTTTGAATATGAATATTGAGATACTCAGCTTGGGTGTTATTGTCTTTATTCTAATCTCAAGCCTCTAAATTAAGGCACTTGTATAAGAAGATCAAGAATGGATATGGTAACAGTTAACTCTTTTTAACATGAAATGATGTAGCAAATATTCTCTGAACCAGTTAAATTTTAATTGCTTGTACATGGATGATTCTATAGTGCTTTGCTCAGATAAGTGCTTAATAAATACTTGTGGAATTGAATTAACTGAACCAAAAGACATATTTCCTTCTAATAGATCTAGCAGTGTGACAGTTCCTAGTTTCATCATGTGGAAATAAATTATGATGCCTTTAAATAGAAATTTCGTATGGAATTGATAAAATAGGTTCAGAATAAACTCTCCCATATCCATCTATTACTGTTTCTTTGTTCCCCTTGTGCTCACTCCAATACCATAAATATTAATAATGTTTTCTTGTAATTTACCTGATAGTTTTATCAAAGCTGATAGTTTTAACAAAGTATTTTCCCCATGTTTCTCATTCCACCTTTCTGAAATGTCCCCATTTTTCAAACCCTGAATCAATGTTTCTCTCTTCCATAAAGTCTTCTATTCATGTTAAGAATCACATTGGGTTGTTAAAATTCTATTTATTGACACTACAAAATTATAAAATATATTACTTATGTTACTGTCATCTAAAATTTTTCATGTTTTGCATCATATAAATATTATTCAGTAAATGGATGTTTGTTAATTGGGTCTGGCCCAGAAAAGTGGAAGATCTATAAATACATAGACCATGTCTTACACTTATTTTGCATTCCACGAAGAATTCTTCTTTCACCAAATATTTGCTGAATATCTGCTATATGCAAGTGACTGTGCTCAGTGATTTGGGGCATGCAAAGATGTTCAAGCTGCAATCCCTGTCCTCCAGTGTAAATGTATAATTGATAAGTGGCCTGGAGCCTATTTTATAATTGTATGAGTTCACTCAATTTAGAATATTTAAAATTTTTATTTAATTTCCACTACCATCTCTGTGCTTGTTTGTTTTGCTGTTGCTGATACTTTTTAAACTTGACATCTAAATGGGAATTCAAATGAATACCTTGAGTATCAAATTCATTGATGTATGATGGCGTTCTTGCTTTTACTTTCCCATTATATTTCTTTTCTGTCAAAAGAACTTCAGCATACACATTTAAATCAGAATACACTATCCCATATAGTTTCAATTTTCTCCCTCAAGTTGGTCCTTTGAAAATCCATCTATTCAATCTTTAGTCTTCCCTATCCTTTACTTTTAAATTCACAACCTCACTGCTCTGTTCAGAAGATTTTCCTCTTCCCTTTCCAAGTCTGATTGGTATGCTTTTGTTTGAGGTAACTCTGGAAAACACAGTCAACAGCAGCCTCTACACAAATAAAATCTGAATAAATACATTCTTACCTTTTCAATAGCTTATCCTTAAGGCTCTGTAACTGTCATTGCAAATGCTATTTATGCTGGAAACGAATGCTTTCAAAGGCCAGAGGTGCGCCGGGGTAATATGGTCTACAGTCAATTCTAGACAACTTTTTAGCCATTTATAATGCCAACTAACACTTCTTAAAAATCAGTGTTTATGGATATATGTCATTTCATATTTGTCCACAGCCAGAGAATGTACGACAGCAAGAGTGAACCCTAAGGTACATTATGAAATTTGGATGATTATGATTTATTGATATAGTTTCATCAATTGTAGCAAATGTGCTGCTCTGGTGGTGGTGTTTATAATGGGGGAGGTTATGGGGTTTACGTGGGGACAAAGGATATAGAGGACTCTCTGCTCCTTCCTCTGAATGTTTCTGTGAACCTAAACTGCTCTAAAAACATAATAAAGTCTTAAAATGTTTTAAAAATTAGTGTTCTATTCATTTTATTTGGGTTCAATAATCAAACTTCAGTAGATTATGCTTCAAGTTCAAGTTTTTTGAATTATCATCCTAATCCAGCTCTTTAAATCATAAATTGATCATAGATTAACCTGTGGTGATAATACACGCTCTATACTGCCTATTTATCATCTCTTTGTGTGTATCACTGCTCCAATATAGCTGATATTTATGTTAATAATAATGTAAACATTGACTAACATTATTTTCCAGCTACTTTTGCTAAGTACTTTATATGTATAAGCTCATTCATCATCACATAAAACTATGAGGTATAAACTATTAATATTTCCATTTGTCATACAATGAAAATTAGACTCAGAGAAATTTTATAATTTACTATCGGTCATCCAGCTATTAAATGGCAGAGTCCGTGATTTTAATTATTGTGCTTACTTCTACGTAAAATGTTTCATATATAATTTATCGCATCATTCTTTTTTTCTAATATTGTTCTGGTATGTATCATTAAAAATTGAGATATAGTGCAGCTTTCATTACTTTTCATTAATGAAAGCTGCACTATATCTCAATTTTATATATATATATAAAATACACTTAACCCATATAGACATTTGAATAAGTAACTTAGATTGGACTAATAATATGTGTTGCCTAAAGATTGAACCCTACCAAGTGGCTTCCTTTATTAGAGAATTATTTATAATTTACATTTTTATATAAATAGGAATTTCAAAGTTTATTGAATGCACTTGAAATTTTTCTAACATATGCAAGCAAAGGTAAAAATCCAAATACTATTTTTCTTAAAAAAATATATAAAGATAGAATCTGTGATGTATAAAGCACATATAAGATATTATATATTAATTGCAACTTAAACTGTGCAGAACCATCACAAAAACATGACACCAAATACCATGCGTGAAGACATCTAATGAACAGAGCTAGCAAGATATCAACATGTAATTTTCTTAAAAAGTAAACTGTCCATAATGAGAGATGGGGTGTATTAATTTCTAGTACCTAGCATAATTTTCAACACACAGTAAGAACCAGATGAATGATAACTAGTTCGTTCTCAGATGTGTTACTATCAATGGCAGGACTGCAGATCATTCTCCCGGATTCCTTCGTTTTCCCTTCTCTATTTCAGCTTACGTAAAAATGACATGTGAGTTAGCTCAGCTCTCCAGAACTACACTTCATGACACATGACAAGTCTTCAATATACGGTCCTATAGTGCAGTCTGGAAACAGCCAGGAGATAGACTTATTTAATCAGCATCTTGCCATGGCTGGGTAGTGTGACGTTGGCAGTGCTCTAGAGAAAGAAATTCAGAGAACTGCCTTGATTCTTCCAATTGTCAAGACCACTATTGATCACTTTCCTAGAGCTACCAGATTCATACTATCTTCAAAGCCTGGCTGCTTGGCACCATTTTAGATTCCACGAGATACCATAGTGTTAGTCTCTCAGTTGTATCGGACTCTGCGACCCCATGCACTGCAGCCCACCAGACTCCTCTGTCCACGGGATTCTCCAGGCAAGAATACTGGAGTGGGTAGCCCCCATCTCCAAGGGATCTTCCTGACCCAGGGATTGAACCAAGGTCTCCTGAATTATAGGCAGTTTCTTCACCATCTGAGGTAGCAGGGAAGCCCGTGAGATACCATAATACCCTGCCAGCAATGCTTTCTTTTGTTTAAGCCTACCAGAGTTGGTTTGTTTTATATCTAGCAACAACAACAAACTGCCAATAAAAATCTTTACTCTTAAAACTTCAGTTGAAAAGGCAGGAACTTACACAGTCAGCTCAGAAAAATCTCTCACCGTTATCAAGGGAGCTTCCCTTTCACTGTAGTCACCTAAATACTTCGTATAATGATTTTTAATGTCATTGACAATTTAGTAGATGAAAATGACATCTCATTGTTATTTTCATTTTATGTCTTTGAATGCTAGGGAGATTGAATGCATTTTCGCATATTCTTTGGCCATTTACATTTCTTCTTTGTAAAATGTCAGTTAAAGTTCTCTGCTCATATTTCTATTGGGGTGTTCACCTTTTTCATATTGATTTGTAGAAGTTATTAAAAATATTAACTCTGTGTGTGCTAAGTATAATAGGATTCTTCCAGCTTGATAATATGCCCTCTAATTATTCTGGTCTTTTTTTTTTTTTTCCAACCAATCAAACTCCCCTCATTGGTAAAGCAATAAATTCTTCCAATTTTCTTTCTTTCTGACTTTTCCTTGATTTTTCACTTTGTATAGGGTGCCTTTCCTTACTCTGATTTTTTTTAAATTTGATTTGAATACTTCATTCTTTACTTCCCCTGGAATGCATATTGATGAAAGTAGAATTCTTATTCTTCTGATTTACTATATGATTTTTTTCAAAGGGCTTTCAATAATATTTTTAACAACCTTTTTTTTTCTTTTCTGATTCAAAATATCCCTCATAGCAGGCACATGATATTTGCTTTTATTCCTCCTGATCACACCATTTTACATAAAGTGCATTTTTGTGGACAAATGTCAGTCATGTGCCCAATGAGTTGGAATAGGTCTGGCCCAACCAGTGGATCCAATGAATTAGATGTTCTTTCTCTGAGATTCAGACTCCTGAAGAGGCAGACAACAAACTGAAAATGACTGGAGTTCATTTATCTCAGCTATGACTCTACGAGAGGCTTAACTTAGCGCCACTGTCCACAGGGGTGGAGTAGTCAGCTCACTGTCCCTCGTAAACTAGTTCTTCACCACACAGTTTCCCTGTGGGATCCCCAAATTCTTAAAATAAATTTTTTCTTTTCTGCATTTACCCAGAACCAGTTTGTATTTGTGAAGCCAAACATCTAAAGATTAATATTTGCATATTAATAGAAAAAGTCCTAAAGAAAGTATAAAATATATTCTTAATAAGAAAGCAAAATATTGGTGTATTTATTGTTGTCTTAATGCAGGAAGGGTCAGAATGCCATTCAATGTATTATCAATGTATACTAAGCCTGTGGCTGCCCACATGGACTTCAGGTTGCAGGCTGCTGTGGCCAGGGTTGGCAACAGAACTTTCCAGAGAAATTCTTACATGGTATAAGAATCTGTAGCAAGAGAGCAGACCCTCTTCCCAAGCCTGGGGTCTCTGCAGCCAGCCCAAGGGCTCCCTGGGAAGGCAGTTCAGCAGCCATTCGTGAAAGAGTCTTAGAGCATATTACAGACTCACTGAGGCTTGTGTTTCTGGGACGCTATGGAATGACTCTAAAGAAAGTCTTGTCACATCAGAGCAGTTGAAGATAAATGGATATAAAAAGAAATCTCCCTAAGTATCTCCAGGTAATTCATAGGAACTGATCTGATGATAGTGAGTCCCCCAGTTCACTTTTGGATCACTCTGTTTAGACCCTCATTCTCTTTTTTTAACCATATTTAACTGTACAGTTCAGAGGTATTAAGTACATTCACATTGTTGTGTAATTCTCACCATCATCCATCTCCCAAATTTTTCACTTTCCTAAACTGAAGCTCTGTCCCCATTACACACTAAGTCCCCATTCCCCCTCCCCAAACTCCTCCACCCCCTAGACCCTGGGATCTACCAATGTAGTTTCTGATTCTATGAATTTGACCATTCTAGGTATCTTATATGGGCTTCCCAGCAGGTGCTAGTGGTAAAGAACATGGCTGCTAATGCAGGAGACATAAGAGACTCAGGTTCGATCTGTGTGTCGAGAAGACACCCAGGAGGAGGGCATGGCACCCCACTCCAGCATTCTTGCCTGAAAACTCTTATGGACAGAGGAGCCCAGCGGGCTACAGTCCATGAGTCAGAGTCAGACATGACTGAAGTGACTTAGCACGCACGTGTGCACGTATCGTGTCTGTTAGACCCACATTCTAACTAGGATCAGCAAATGTCTATAGATTAGGATTCTACTCTGGATTTTAAACCACCCACTAAATTGTACTTACTATGGCTTGAAAACAGTAACTCTTGAAATTCTTAGTGTTCCCTATCTCAGTTGACATAATTTATTTCTATTTGTTTTGGACAAATGACATGAAAATTCCTTTGAAACTTCCTATTTTCTCAAGATGTGGACCTGCTTCCTAAATATGTCCATATTCTAACCATGCCTAACTGCCCTTACACTTGCTCAAACCATCACCATCTGTCTCGTGAATTAAAGCAATCACCCTTTCTGCTACTCACCTTGCCTTCCTGGAATGTTATCTGAATGTGGCTGCTTGGTTAATAGTATTAAAATCAGGCTAGATTAAGTTTTGTTTTGTTTTTCTTTCAAATCCTCCAGTCATCTGCCTTCTCAATCAGGTTAAAAGACAATTTTTTTGTTGTTTTTACATAGAAGGCCCCGTGTTTTCTGACTCCCCATGACCTGCTTTATTTTCTTCTTAACGTATCTCATTACCTGTCACACTATCATTTACTTGTCTAATTATTTTGCAACCCGTACTCACATGGAATGAAAGCTATATCCATGAACGGAGATTTTTTTTCATCATTACATCTATAGTATCTAGAATTGTGTCTAACACAGGATAGACACTCAAAAAGACATGTGTTGAATGAATGTTTCCTTTCCCAGTCAAAAAAGGAAATTTTAGATTCTCTGTCACAGTCTTCTATTGAAAGCTTCTAGAGAAAAATCATAGCCAGGTAATTTCTTGATTAAACAGATTGAAAATATAAAATATTTACAATATGTTACTGGCATTCACCATGAGAGGTTTAGAAAATAAACCCCAAAGTAAAACCTTACACAAAGACTTAATTCACCTGTTTCGTAAGTGTTTTAACAAGAAAGCACATGATTTAGAAAAGTCTACAGAATAGAACATTAAAATAGCTAAAGAGATACAGTAGCTTCCATTTCTACAAAACTTTTTTCTATACAGAAATTGTTTGAAAAAGGCTGTGCCAGTCTTTATAATACCATTACAGTGAGACAAAGTGGACACAGATCGACTCAATTATCCAGCAAGTTTACAAGAAGGAACAATCCTTTGAGGCTAAAGAAAGCAAAATTGGATGAAAATCAAGTCCTATTATTTTATAGAACAGGTAATAAAAATATAGAATTCATTAAGAATACAAAGCAGATGATCTAAGAAATAGAACAAACTAAGTAAGAGGGATTTGAAAAAAACATATGAATAAAATATGAGTAAAATTAATCCTTAAAAAGAATAAGGTTCAGGATCTAGCCTGTAGCTTTAGAGGTTTGTGTCATGAAGTATAATTACCAATTAATACTTTTTAACCTTCCCTGTGTCCGTGTCAGAGATAAGAAACTAAGATGCACCTTTGATCTGACAAACTGTAATATTTTTATGTTCTTAAGTTTAAATATCTCAGCTCCATCTGGTTCAGCTGCACTTAATCTAGACCCTGCTTCAGTTTTTTAAATAATAAAAGTATTTTACTAGGGAAATAAAAATAGCAAATGCTGATCACTCGTTCTGGGCTGTGAAAGAAGACATTGCTTGTAACTGTAGATATATATTCTGAGTCCTGATGAGTTAGAGTTTATGATTGCTTACAAAACTAAATTAATCTTCTCATAAGGCACAGTAAGGCAAATCAATGTATGGAATGACATACCTTATAATCAAGCAATGCATATACATCAGATAATCAACATAAAATCAATATGCAAGTAAAAAATGAAATATAAGGTAATAACCAAAAATCTAAACATGAGTAGTGATACAAATTATTTAATTTTTTTTTCAAATATGGCTAATGACTACAACCATTTAGGGAGATGTTTTTAAGATACATATTTCCAGGCTGGGCCCCTTGAGGTTAAGGTTATAATTCAGAGATCTGGGGTCAATTTGAGAATATTATAAATTCTTCATATAAACAGTTGGAAAATTACTAGTTACGATGCTACTGTTTTAACATTTAGTGCTTCCTAACAGTCAAAGTTGTCATTGACCATTTAAAATAAAATGAGGATAACATAAAGGAAATTATGTATAATCTGGAATGCTTGTCAAATACTTAAAGATTATTAACATTATTATAATGATTTTACTTGGACAATGTAGTGATACAAGTTTGAAGAAGTCAGAAATATAAGAGAGTTACTCATTTGGGGCATAACATAGTACCTAAATAAAAGGACTCCCTTTGGACTTGAACAACACACTTGACTACTTGGGTTAATCCTTCCATTTGCCAAACAAGCAAGTGTCAAATTTCAAATACAAGCCAAGGTTAATGTATTAACTTCCACTTTTCTTGTCTGATCAATGAGAGTTTAATGAGCTTCCTCAGAATTGCAAATCTTGCCTCACTCTTCCGTTTCCATGTAAAAGAAGTTTAGAGATCTAGATTTGGGACCCATCCTCAAAGAAGCTGCTGTGCCTGGTATTAAGTACCTCCAAGATCTCAATATTCAGCCTCAGATAGTTCATATTTCCTAATTTAAATTTCTGATTTTCAACTGGAAGATGACAGTAATAGCAGTGCCTGCCTGTGTAATTGGCATTCTGCAGGTTGTTGCTATGTTTAGTCTCTAAGACTTGCTGACTCTTTTGTGACCCCAGCTCACCAGGCTCCTCCATCCATGGGATTTCCCAGGCAAGAACACTAGAATCGCTGTCATTTTCTCCTCCAGCAGATCTTCCCGACCCAGGGATCGAAACCTGCATCTCCTGAGTCTCCTGCATCGGCAGGTGGATTCTTTCTCACTGATCCACCTGGGAATACCATTCTTTAGGTTACAGCTGACAACACAAAAGTGCATCATTGCCTGCAAGCTTAGAGTTAGCTTTTGGATGCCAAAGCTTAAATGATATCTTCTAAGTCATATTGCTTTTAATTTTTAATTAATGAAACATATTTATTATTATTTTTAATAATTTTATGTATTTATTTTGGGGTATGCTGAGTCTGCCTTGCTGTGAGGGCTTTTCCCTAGTTGAGGTTACTGGGGCTACTAACTAGCTGTGGTACAAGAGCTTCTCAGTGCTGCAGCTTCTTTTCTTGCAGAGCATGGGCTCTGGGTCCTCAGGCTTCCGTTGGTGCTGCACACAGGCTCAGTAGCTGTGGCTCTCAGGCTTAGTTAGTTACTCCTCAGCATGTGGAACCTCCCTGGGCCAGAATAGAACCCATGTCTCCTGCACTGTCAGGTGAATTCTTTACCACTAAGTCACCAGGTAAGCCCAACAAAAACATATTTAGACATTAAAATAAGAGCCTACCTTAAGAAATAAAACATCAAACATAAATGAAGGTCACTGAATGGATCAGTACATGTTCTTTATGTATATTCTATCCCCTTACCTCCCTCTTACCCCTTCCAGATAATAATGCCCACTTGTTTGCTTTTACTATTTGTACACTTAATCAGTAAATAAATAAATACACACAGAATTTTATTGCATGCCTCAAATGTTTTGTCAAAATCTCAGAATATATATGCTTTTGCAACTTGCTTTTTATGTGTGGCACATGTGAGTTTCATCCAAGTAAATACATGTAGAGCAAGCTCATTTTTTTAACGTTAGTATATCTGCTTCAACTATGCCAAAGCTTTTGACTGTGTGGATCAAAACAAACTAGAAAATTCTTAGAGATGGGAATACCAGACCACTTTATCTGCCTCCTGAGAAACCTGCATTCAGGTCAAGAAACAACAGTTAAAACTGGACATGGAACAATGAACTGGTTCCAAATTGGGAAAAGAGTATGTCAAGGCTGTATATTGTCACCCTGCATATTTAACTTATATGCAGAGCACATCATGAGAAATGCTGGGCTGGATGAAGCACAAGCTGGAATAAAAATTTCTGGGAGAAATATCAATAACCTCAGGTATGCAGATGACACCACCCTTACGGCAGAAAGCAAACAGGAACTAAAAATCCTCTTGATGATGGTGAAAGAAGAGAGTGAAATAGCTGGCTTGTAATAGTGTTAGTCAGACTGTTGCCTGCCAGGCTCCTCTGTCCATGGGATTCTCCAGGCAAGAATACTGCAATGGACTGCCATTCCCTTCCTGCAGAGGATCTTCCTGATCCAGGGATCAAACCCAGGTCTCCTGTGTTTCAGGAGAGCTACCGGAAAGATCTTAAAACTCAACATTCAAAAAACTAAGATCATGGCACCTGGTCCCATCACTTCATGGCAAATAGATGGGGAAAAAGTGGAAAAAGTGACAGACTTTATATTCTTGGGCTCCAAAATCATTGTGGACGGTGACTGCAGCCATGAAATTAAAAGACGATTGCTTCTTGAAAAAAAAAGCTATGACAAACCTGTTGCTGCTGCTGCTGCTAAGTCGCTGCAGTCGTGTCAGACTCTGTGCAACCCCATAGACGGCAGCCCACCAGGCTCCTTTGTCCCTGGGATTTTCCAGGCAAGAACACTGGAGTGGGTTGCCATTTCCTTCTCCAATGCAGGAAAGTGAAAAGTAAAAGTGAGGTCGCTCAGTTGTGTCCGACTCTTAGCAACCCCACGGACTGCAGCCTACCAGGATCCTCCGTCCATAGGATTTTCCAGGCAAGAGTACCGGAGTGGGGTGCCATTGCCTTCTCTGATGACAAACCTAGGGAGCATATTAAAAAGCAGAGACATTACTTTGCTGACAAAGGTCCATATAGTCAAAGCTATGTTTTTTTGGTTGTCATGTATGGATGCGAGAGTTGGACCATAAAGGCTGAGCGCTGAAGAATTGATGCTTTCAAATTGTGGTGTTGGAGAAGACTCTGGATAGTCCTATGGACTGCAAGGAGACCAAACTAGGCAGTCCTAAAAAGGAAATCAGTCTTGAATATTCATTGGAAGGAATGATGCTGAAGCTCAAGGTCCAGTACTTTGGCCACCTGATGCAAAGAGCTGACTCGTTGGAAAAGACTCTGATGCTGGGAAAGATAGAAGGCAGCGGGAAAAGGGGACGACAGAGGATGAGATGGTTGGATGGCATTGCTGACTCGATGGACATGAGTTTGAGCAAGCTCTGGGAGATGGTGATGGACAGGGAGGCCTGGCGTGCTGCAGTCCATGGGGTCACAGAGTCAGACTCGACGGAGAGACTGAATAACAATGAATATGTGGTGCATATAGAATATTCTCATTTGATTATTGGACATTCGTGTTTCTTCCCATCTGGGGAGCTTCCCAGGTGGTGCTAGTGGTAAAGAACTCGCTTGCCAGTGCAGGATGCACAAGAGATGTGAGTTCAGTCTCTGGGTGGGGAAGAACGCCTTTAAGAGGAAATGGCAACCCACTCCAGCACCTTGCCTGGGAAATCCCAAGAACAGAGGAGTCTGGCAGGCTACAGTCCATGGGGCCACACAGAATCAGACACAACTGAATGACTAACAAAATCCAATTTTTTACTACTAGAACACAGTTGAGGTAAGCATTCTTCTACATATCTGCTTTGGTAAATATTTATGAGTTTTTATTCAGGAATTCTTGTCTTTTTCTTACTATTTGACAGGAATTATTTAGATAATATCTATTACAGTCTGTAGTTTAATAACAGAAATTGCCTTGCCAACTTCTGCTTGCAGTTTAGAGCTTGTCAAAAACACAAAATATTTATATTTTTCTGTCATCAAATATTTCAATGTTCCCTTTGATGTTTTGTGATTTCAGAATATAATTAAAAAAAAAAAAAACTTTTACTAGCCCAAGATCATAAAATGATTTTCCTTCAGATTAATGGTTTTTAGATAGTTCTTTTTAATATTTATTGGTTTAAGCCATCTGAAATTTATTTTGAATATAATATAAAATTAATTAATTTTTTTTTGCATCAGAATAAATACTTGCTTATTCTAGAAAGAATCCTGTGGCCAACAAAATGGTTGAATTAATTCCCTTGGTTTTGGGTCACCAGGAACTAAGAAGAAATTGATCCCTACCCAGAGCACCGGAACGGAGAATGGAGAGAATTTGGCTCCTCCATCTCCACACTGGTTGATTAAACTATTAAAAGAGAGCAGCAAAGGGTTTGTTTTGTTTTTGATGCTTTCTTCTACATTGCTCAAACCAACTCAGATCAGGGAAACAAGAATTCATACAATAGAAGAGCATCCTCTGGAATAAAGAGTGTGCAAATTGCTGGACGTTTCAAGAACTTTCTATTGTAAATCTAAGTTTAGAAGTGGCCAAATGGGAAGCAAACAATAGGAGATAATCCCCTGTATGAAATCTCAGTTCGAGAAAACAATGTACCAAATTTCTAAGCAGTTGGCTGCCTACTGCCCACTTATTCCCAGCAAAGCCTCAAAATTGACCACTTCATGCCCTCACAGAACACTTGTCAGTCTCTTTGTTCAGAGAAGTCTTATTATGTAAGCAAATTCACGTGCATAGAAAAAGAGGAATATCAGGATTGCTGCACAGAATAATTAATACAATTTTGTCATCATAAAACGTCAATAGAAAACTTCTGATCACCAGACACATGAAGAAAATAGCAACCAGGAAGTAAGTAATCAAATTGAAAGCTATAACAAAAACCAACTGATCAAAACAGAAAAAGGGGAAAAAAAAGAAAAATTCTTGAGTTCTAAAAATAAATAAATAACTTTATGGAATTAAAAAACATAAAAACTGATCTCATTGCAAATTCTCAAGAAAATGAAGATGCAAAAAAGGGAAGCATTGGGAAGTAAGAAAAACCTGGTTGCAAATTAAAAGAAAGAAGCAGAAGAAAAATAAGAGGCCAAGAATCAACTAAAAGTGAAGGTGAAAGTCACTCACTCTTGTCTGACTCTTTGTGACCCCGTGGACTATACATTCCATGGAATTCTCCAGACCAGAAAACTGGAGTGGGGATCCCTTCTCCAGGGGATCCTCCCAATTCAGGGATCGAACCCAGGTCTCCAGCATTGCAGGCAGATTCTTTACCAGCTGAGCCACCAAGGAAGCCCAAGAATACTGGAGTGGGAAGCCTATCCCTTCTTCAGGGGATCTTCCTGACCAGGAATAGAATTGGGGTCTCCTGCATTGCAGATGGACTCTTTACCAGCTGAGCCATCAGAGAAGCAAAGCCAGGTCAACCAAATAGACCTAATACTCAATTATTGAATATTCCAGTGAGAGACAACAGAGACAAGAGAAGGTAGAAAATTATAACTTTAAAAAAGTTACTTTTAAAAAAGTAGTAAAATACTTCCCAGCAGTAAAGACACAGATCTTCAAATTGAAAGAAACTTAAAAAAAAAAATGTTAACAAAACAAAACCCCCCAAAAATAGTTCTATACTCAATCTTGTACAGTTTCAGAAAACAAAAGAAAAGTGATTCAAATATTTCTACTTTGATAAAACTAAACATATGCATGTGAACCAAACTGGCACCAAATTTGAAATTTGATGAAGTTTTTAGAACTTCATTTTAAACTGGGGCATCTGGGGTGCAGGGTGAGCATAAAGAACAACAACTGTTAGTCTCCCCCAAGGTCCTTCTGAGGAACCCCTCCCTGCTTTCCCCTGAGCTCCACGTGGGGCTCCCTACAAACTATCAACCAAATATAAGGTCACAATAAAGAGATTTCAGTATGTAAGAATATATTTCTGGTATTTTTTTAAGGAAGGAGAAAGATCTAGGATATAAGAAAGAATGTGGTTTAAAAAAAAAAAAGAATCTACAAAAGCTTCCCACACAGCTAGTCTATAAAGATACTTGTCCAAATCAGAGCAGGAACTCAGGGAGTTATGAGTAAAATATTCTCAACAGAAGGTACAATGCATTTCATTCAGTAATTACCCAGTATAAAAATATGTAATTTCTTAACAAAAAATAAAATAAAATAGGAATTTAATTTTACCCAATGTTAACCAAATTTAAATATATGGCATAGAACTTCCCTGGTTGTCCACTGGTTAAAATTCTCTGCTTCCAGTGAATGGGATGCAGGTTTGATTTCTGGCCTAGGGACTAAGATTCCCCCATGCCATACAGTATGACCAAGAAGTGAAAGAAAATAAATAAATAAAATTAAAAATATATATGGCATAATTTTGATAATTAATGATAAGTGAGAAAAGAGAATCCAATTTGAACTTCATGTTTGAAGTAGTCTCCTTGGAGTTCACAGGAACTAAAGAAGAAAATCTAATCAAGACATACTAATTTGTTTCACAGGGAGCAGTGTTTCCTTAGCCACCAGGAAATAATAAATAAAAGTTTTCAGCTTTACCATATAAAAAGAAGAGTATCTAAAATGTATTAATTTGACAGTGTACAGGTAAAGTTATGGCTGATAGATACTGATCACTGATGAAAAGTGGTCAAAGGATCAGAGTTCTAATATCCTCACCTACACTGTGTGAGGAAACAGACTCTTGGAGGACACAAAACCTTGTGTGCACCAGGACCCAGGAGAAAGGAGCGTTAGCCCCACAAGAGACTGACCCAGACTTGCCTGTGAGTGTCCAGGAGTCTCTGGCAGAGGCATGGGTCGGCGGAGGCCCTGCTACAGGGTTGGGGGCACCGAGTGCAGCAGTGCCTGCATGGGACCTTTTGAAGGAGGTCTCCATTATCTCCACTACCTCTACCACAGTTTGGCCTCAAGTCAAACAACAGGGAATCCATCAGAAGAAGACCCAGTTCCCCCTGTCAGTCTCTCCCATCAGGAAACTTCCATAAGCCTCTTATCCTTCTCCATCAGAGGGCAGGCAGAATGACAACCACAATCACAGAAAACTAACCAAGCTGATCACATGGACCACAGCCTTGTCTAACTCAATGGAATTATGAGCCACCCGTGTAGGGTCACCCAAGACGGACAAGTCATGGTGGAGGGTTCTGACAAAACGTGGTCCACTGGAGAAGGGAATGGCAAACCACTTCAGTATTATTGCCTTGAGAACCACATGAACAGCAGGAAAAGGCAAAAAGATAGGACACTGAAATATGAACTCCCCATGTTAGTAGGTCCCCACTATGCTACTGGAGATCAGTGGAGAAATAACTCCAGAAAGAAAGAACAGACGGAGCCAAAGCAAAAGCAACACCCAGTTGTGGATGTGACTGGTGATGGAAGTAAAATCCAATGAGAGCAATATTGTACAGGAAGGTGGAATGTTAGGTCCATGAATCAAGGCAAATTGGAAATGGTCAAAAAGGAAATGGTAAGAGTGAACATCAACATTTTAGGAATCATCAAACTAAAATAAACTGGAATGGGTTGGGTGAATTTAACTCAGATGACCATTATATCTACTACTGTGACAATAATCCCTTACAAGAAATGGAATAGCCATCATAGTCAACAAAAGAATCCAAAATGCAGTAATTGGATATAATCGCAAAAATGACAGAATGATCTCTGTTCCTTTCCAAGGCAAACCTTTCAATATCCCAGTAATCCAAGTCTATACCCTGATCAGAATGCTGAAGAAGCTGAAGTTTAACGGTTCTATGAAGACCTACAAGACCTTTTGGAACTAACACCAAAAAAAGATGTCCTTTTGATTGTAGGGGACTGGAATGAAAAAGTAGGAAGTCAAGAGATACCTGGAGCAACAGGCAAATTTGGCCTTGGAGTACAAAACAAAGCAGGTAATAGGCTAACAGAGTTTTGCCAAGAGTATGCACTGGTCACGGCAAACACCTTTTTCCAACAACACAAGAAAAGACTCTACACATGGACATTACCATATGGTCAATACCAAATTCAGATTGATTATATTCTCTGCAGCCAAAGATGGAGAAGCTCTAAACAGTCAGCAAACACAAGCCTGGGAGCTGACTGTGACTCAGATCATGAACCCCTTATCATCAAATTCAGACTTAAATTGAAGAAAGTAGGGAAAACCATTAGACCTTTCAGGTATGACCTAAATCAAATGCCTTACGACTATACAGTGGAAGTGACAAATAGATCCAAGGGCTTATATCTGATAGATAGAGTGCCTGAAGAATTATGAATGGAGGTTCGTAACATAGTACAGGAGGTAGTGATCAAGACTATCCCCAAGAAGAAGAAATGCAAAAAGGCAAAAAGGTTGCCTGAGGAGGCCTCACAAATAGCTTAGAAAAGAAAAGACGCAAAAGGCAAAGGAGAAAAGGAAAATATGCCCATTTGAATGCAGAGTTCCAAAGAATGGCAAGAAGAGAAGCCTTCCTCAGTGATCAATGCGAAAAAAATAGAGGAAAACAATAGAGGGGGAAAGACTAGAGATCTGTTCAGGAAAATCAGTAATGTCAAGGGAACATTTTATGCAAAGATGGGCACAAAAAGGACAGAAATGGTATGGACCTAACAGAAGCAGAAGATATCAAAAAGAGGTGGCAAGAATACACAGAAGAACTATACAAAAAAGATCTTCATGATCCAGATAGCCAGGATGATGTGATCATTCACCTAGAGCCAGACATCCTGGAATGTGAAGTCAAGTGGGCCTTAGGAAGCATCACTATGAACAAAGCTAGTCGATGCAATGGAATTCCAGTTGATCTTTTTCAAATCCTTAAAGATGATGCTGTGAAAGTACTGCACTCAATATGCCAGCAAATTTGGAAAACTCAGCAGTGGCCACAGGACTGGAAAAGGTCAGTTTTCATTCCAATCCCAAAGAAAGGCAATGCCAAAGAATGCTCAAACTACTGCACATTTGCACTCATCTCACACACTAGTAAAGTAATGCTCAAAATTCTTCCAGGCAGGCTTCAAGAGTACATGAACCATGAACTTCCAGATGTTCAAGCTGGTTTTAGAAAAGGCAGAGGAACCAGAGATCAAATTTCCAACATCTGTTGGATCATCAAAAAAGCAAGAGAACTCCAGAAAGACATTTACTTCTGTTTTATTGACTATGCCAAAGCCTTTGATTGTGTGGATCACCACAAACTGGAAAATTCTGAAAGAGATGGGAATACCAGACCATCTGACCTGCCTCCTGAGAAATCTGTATGCAGGTCAGGAAGCAACAGTTAGAACTGGACATGGAACAACAGACTGGTTTCAAATCAGGAAAGGAATATGTCAAGGCTTTATATTGTCACCCTGCTTATTTAACGTCTATGCAGAGTACACCATGCAAAATGCCAGGATGGATTAAGCACAAGCTACAATCAAGATTGTCATGAGAAATATCAATAACCTCAGATATGCAGATGACACCACCCTTATGACAGAAAGCAAAGAAGAACTAAAGAACCTTTTGATGGAAGTGAAAGCGGAGAGTGAAAAGGTTGCTTAAAACTCAACATTTAGAAAACTAAGATCATGACATCCAGTCCCATCACTTCATGGCAAATAGATGGGGAAACAGTGGAATCAGTGACAGACTTTATTTTATGGGGCTCCAAAATCACTGTAGATGGTGACTGCAGCTGTGAAATTAAAAGATACTTGCTCCTTAGAAGAAAAGTTATGACCCACCTAGACATCATATTAAAAAGCAGAGACATTACTTTGCCAATAGAGGTCTGTCTATTCAAAGCTATGGTTTCTCCAGTAGTCATATATGGGTGTGAGAGTTGGACTATTAAGAAAGCTGAGCACTGAAGAATTGATGCTTTGAACCATGGTGTTAGAGAAGACCTATGAGGGTCTCTTGGACTGCAAGGAGATCCAACTAGTCTATCCTAAAGGAAATCGGTCCTGAATATTCACTGGAAAGACTGATGCTGAAACTGAAACTCAATACTTTGGCCACCTGATACAAAGAACTGATTCATTGGAAAAGATCCTGATGCTGAGAAAGATTAAAGGCCAGAGGAGAAGGGGATGACAGAGGATGAGATGGTTGGATGGCATCACCAACTCGATGAATATGAGTTTCAGTAAGTTCCCGGAGTTGGTGATGGATAGGGAAGTCTGGCATACTCCAGTCCATGGGGTCGAAAACAGTCAGATACAGCTGCGTGACTGAATGACCTGAACATGAGAAGAAGTCAAAGGTGAATGACCTACACTCTCTGTGACAAGAAATTCAAGTTTAAGTATATCATTTAAAGTGGAATTAGTAAACCAGAAGAATACTGTTAATAATTTAAAAATTTATATTTGTAAAGGAGATGGAAAAATGCACGGGGTTACTATTGATTGGTAAGATAAATCTTTATATTCTTTAAAAGAGATTAAATATACGATTACATGTTGACTATTCATAGCTGCAGAAGCTGTTACCAGAGCTACAAAACTTTTTAAAAATTATTGTTTCAGTTATGGAAGGTGGCTTAATAGACTGTTGTTTTGTTTCTTAAGTTCTTTTTAGTGATCTGTATTTTTACAATAAACCTGGATGGTTTTTTTTTTTTAACATAAATTTTTTTTTAAAGCCAAAACACAAAATATCTGATGGAGAACACAGATAAATGGGCTCCTTAGCCTAAGTTGATACATAGTTGCTAACACATGTAAGGCAGCTCTGCCTCATTGATTTAAAAAGAATACAGTTGTTTGGGCTGTGAAGTGGATTCATGGGCTTTTCTATGTTGGCAGCTGGTTGCAGTGAGAAAAAAGAAACATCACAGAGGTGGGTAATGAGTGTAATGCATTGGTTAAAAGAAATGCAAACAGCTATCTTATTCTTTTTATAAATTTGTGTATAGTGGATTTAATAAAGTATTAATAAAATATTTTAGCCCCTAGCAGCATAAAAATGAAGGCAATATAACATTCAAAAAAAAACTTTTGTTTCTTAAGGAATTAGCATCCTTTTAAAATCCAAGTAGAATGTTGCTATTGAAATAACCACGCTATTAAGGCAATTTTTCTTCTAAGACAAATATCTTTCTATAGGCTAAACTGATCTTAAGAAAGTTTTAAAAGCATCATTTTCCTTGTTGTTGTTCAGTCACTCAGTCGTGTCCATCTATTTGTGACCCCCGGAATGCAGCACACCAGGCCTCCCTGTCCTCCCCTAACTCCCAGAGTTTGCTCAAACTCATGTCCATTGAGTCAGTGATGCCATCCAACCATCTCATCCTCTGTCACCCCTTCTCCTCTTGCCTTATCTTTAGAGTCTTTTCCGATGAGTTGGCTCTTCCCATCAGGTGACCAAAGTTTTGGAGCTTCAGCTTCAGTCCTTCCAATGAATATTCAGGGTTGATTTCTTTTAGGATTGACTGGTTTGATCTCCATGCTGTCCAAGGGACTCTAAAGAGTCTTCTCCAGAACAATTCAAAAGCATAAATTCTTCGGTGCTCAGCCTTCTTTATGGTCTAACTCTCACCTCTATACAGGACAACTGGAAAAGCCATAGCTTTGACTATACGAACATTTGCAGGCAAAGTGGTACTTCTGCATTTTATTTTATTTTTTTAAATTTTATTTTATTTTTAAACTTTACATAATTGTATTAGTTTTGCCAAATATCAAAATGAATCCGCCACAGGCATACATGTGTTCCCCATCCTGAACCCTCCTCCCTCCTCCCTCCCCACACCATCCCTCTGGGTCGTCCCAGTGCACCAGCCCCAAGCATCCAGTATCACGCATCGAACCTGGACTGGCAACTCGTGCATTTTAATACACTGCCTAGGTTTGTCATTGCTTTTCTTCCTGGGTGCAAGTGTCTTTTAATTTCGTGGCTGCAGTCACCATCTGCACTGATTTTGGAGCCCCCCAAAAATAAAGTCTGACACTGTTTCCACTTATTTCCCATCTATTTGCCATGAAGTGATGGGACCAGATACCATGATCTTAGTTTTTTGAATACTGAGTTTTAAGCCAGCTTTTTCACTCTCTTCTTTCACCTTCATCAAAAGGTTCATTAGTTCCTCTTTATTTTCTGCCATTAGAGTGGTATCATCTGCAGTGGCCACAGGACTGGAAAAGGTCAGTCTTCATTCCAATCCCAAAGAAAGGCAATGCCAAAGAATGCTCAAACTACCACAAAATTGCACTCATCTCACATGCTAGTAAAGTAATGCCCAAAATTCTCCAAGTCAGGCTTCAACAATACGTGACCCATGAACTTCCACATGTTCAAGCTGGTTTTAGAAAAGGCAGAGAAATCAGAGATGAAATTGCCAACATCTGCTGGATCAGTGGAAAAGCAAGAGACTTCCAGAAAAACATCTATTTCTGCTTTATTGACTATGCCAAAGCCTTTGACTGTGTGGATCACAATAAACTGTGGAAAATTCTGAAAGATATGGAAATACCAGACCACCTGATCTGCCTATAGAGAAATCTGTATGCAGGTCAGGAAGCAATAGTTAGAACTGGACATGGAACAACTAGTTCCAAATAGGAAAAGGAGTACGTCAAGGCTGTATGTTGTCACCATGCTTATTTAACTTATATGCAGAGTACATTATGAGAAACACTAAGCTGGATGAAGCACAAGCTGGAATCAAGATTGCTGGCAGAAATATCAAAAGCCTCAGATATGCAGATGACATCACCCTTATGGCAGAAAGTGAAGAAGAACTAAAGAGCCTCTTGATGAACGTGAAAGAGAAGAGTGAAAAAGTTGGCTTAATGCTCAACAATTAAGAAAACTAAGATCATGGCATCTGGTTCCATCACTTCATGGCAAATAGATGGAGTCTGGTATTCTTGCCTGGAAAATCCCATGGATCTAGGAGCCTGGTGGGTTACAGTCCTCATGGCTGCAAAGTGTCAGACACAACTGAGCCACTAAACAACAGATAACACAGTCAAAGACTTCAGTGTAGTCAGTGAAGCAGAAGTAGATGCTTTTTCTGGAATTCCCTTGCTTTTACTATGATACAATGGATGTTGGCAATTTGATCTCTGGTTCCCTGCCTTTTCTAAATCCACCCTGTACCTCTGGACATTCTCAGTTCATGTACTGTTGAAGCCTAGCCTTTAGGATTTAGAGCATTACCTTGCTAGCATGTGAAATGAGTGCAACTGTGTGGTAGTTTGAGCATCCTTTGGCAAAAATGGAGTGAAAAATGACCTTTTCCAATCCTGTGGCCACTGCTGAGGTTTCTAAATTGCTGGTTTATTTAGTGCAGCGCTTTAACAGCATCATCTTTTTAGGATTTTAACTAGCTCAGCTGGATTCCAGCGCCTCTGCTACTGCTGTTCTTGGTAAAGCTTCCCAAGGCCCACTTGACTTCTCACTTCAGGATGTCTGGCTCTAGGTGAGTGATCACACATTGTGGCTATCTGAGCCATTAAGATGTTTTGTAACGTTCTTCTATGTATTATTTTTGCTGCTTTTTAAAAATTTTAAGAGTATCTTAGTGCTACCTTAATGCCACTACTTAAACACAAATATCCAATATCCTAATTTTCTTTGATATCCTAAAAAAAATAATAATAACAACACTGGATTTTAATGAGATTTTTGCAAAAGTCATTCTTACAGGACTTAGTAAAACTAATTTATTTTATGTAATTGTATGTATCTTTCTTATATTATCTTTGTATACTATTCCCTATCTTTTCCTTGAATAATCTATTATACTTTAATATGATCTAAGTTATTCCATCTTCTTCTTACAAGTCACTTTATCAACGTAGAGAAAGACAAAGTATGATATCACTTATAGCTGGAATCTAAAAACTACAACCAACTAGTGAATACAACAGAAAAGAAGCAGACTCACAGAGAACAACCTAGTGGTTCCCAGTGGGGAAGGACTGGGGGGGCAATCCAGGGCTAGGGGATCGGATGGTATAAACTACTCTGTGAAGATGGGCTACAGCAATGTATTGTACCACGTAGAGACTGTAGACAACATTTTGTAACTGTAAATGGAAAGTAACTGTTCAAATATTATAAAGTTTAATTAATAATAAAGAATATAAAAAATAAACCAATTCATTTTTTAGAAAGCAACATTTGAGATTTCCTGAATTACTCATCAAAATTTTTAAACTTTTACTCCATAAACAAGATGGTAGAAGTTGTGAGTTTCTTCTTTATATATCCAATGATACCATAAAATATTTTGAATTCCTTTCCAGACATAGCCACGGGATATGGATTTTTTTTTTTAACAGAGTTTCTGATACTCCTGTGAAGCTCAGGGTATTTAGTCAAAGTTTCTATATTTTCCAGTATATTTTTCAAGTCATATAGAAAATTTATATTAATCTAGTAGTCAGACATACTGATTTCAAGAATCAATCTAATTGTCCAAGATAATTTAATGCATACAAACTAATTGCTTTTTTAATGTTTCATTTTTAAGCTTTCAAAATTAAGAAATCAAATAAATTTGATTAGAACTAAAACCACTTAATGCAATGGAAAATGAGCAAATAATACACATTTCAAACTTAATTCCATATTTACATTAAAAAAAAATGTTGGACACAGTGGAGTCTTCACTTTACTAGTCGTACCCCATGAAAGCCATGTGGTACTCATGATTAAAAACTGAAAACAAAACCATGTACCACACAGTTCTTAAGATATTGTTGTGTTGTAACTAGTTTTATGAAATCTGTTTAAAGAATTGTATGATAGGAGCATTAGATAAAGCCTTGCATAAGCAAATATAATTCCCATGACCTGCAATTTCCTCAAGAGTAGGATTAAATGGTATCATTTATAGACACTGTATTTTGGAAACAACAACAACAAAAAAGCATTTGTGATAGAAATAGCTTATTTATTCACCACCTCTCCTCTCCCTCCGATGCACACTGTGGTGTTACATTTCTTTCCAGACAGATGCAGTCATGGGGCTAAAATCTGCCCAGAGGAATGGGGGATCGAGTAAGGTCCTCCACTTGGACATCTGCTTCCTGTAACTCCTCTGCTGTCCTTCCTAGTCATCGTCTGGCCAGATTGAGAGACACAGTGGGAGGTACTCGGGTCCACAAAGAACTGAGTAGACCAGAGCCCCTCTCTCTTTTCTGGCATTGGATTGTGACATGGGGGAGAAATAGAATCAATTCTTTACAAATATTAAGCCATTTGAGTTGATGCACAGTCCAGTAGGGTAGGTGTACTGTGTTTATTCCCATGTTACAGGTGAGGAGCTGAGGCCCAGGGAGGTCACGTAACCTACCCAAGGTCTGCAGCTCACACAAGTTAGAGTAGGGGGATAGCCATTCAGCCCAGAAACATCTCCTGAATCTCAAACATCCATGATCAGTTACGGGAAGTGAAAGTCGCTCAGTCGTGTCCGACTCTTTGCAACCCCATGGACTATGGAATTCTCCAGGCCAGAATATTGAAGTGGGTAGCCTTTCCCTTCACCAGGGGACCTTCCCAACCCAGGGATTGAAGCCAGGTCTCCTGCCTTGCAGGTGGATTCTTTACCAGCTGAGCCACAAGGGAAATCCAAGAATACTGGAGTGGGTAGCCTTTCCCTTCTCCAGAAGATCTTCCCGACCCAGGAATTGAGCTGGGATCTCCTGCATTGCAGGTGGATTCTTTACCAACTGAGCTATCAGGAAAGCCCATGATCAGTTATGGTATGGTATACACTTGGGAAATCATCTAAATAGATATGATTGTTGAAGACTTGAAGAGGCTGCCATGGCTAATCTTCAATGTGTACAGAAAGCTGGGATAGAACTCTAGAAATATCCACTTTTGCAAACAAAGGAAGGAAGAAAGAACCAGGGATAGAACTCTAGAAATACCCACTTTTGCAAACAAAGGAAGGAAGCAGAGTCAGGGAGAGAATTGGAAACATAGGCAAGGCAAACAGGAGCTTGCCTTGTCATAGAATTTGGGGTAAAAGAGAGGCAAAAGGGGAAAGCGGTCCACGGATTAAATCTTGCAAGGTTAAGTGACCTGAGTCCCAAATAACACAGTACTTGAGGTTGTTGTGACGTGTCTGAGAGCACTCCTGAGATCAACGAGTAGGCAACAATAAAGTAGAGACAGTGAATATAACTCTGTAAGGGAAGATGAGGTGTTACAGACAATGCCTTAGAAGATCTGCTTCTTCTGAGACATTTGAGAAAGACTTATTTTCTCCCCACCCTATTCATTAGCCTTTGTTTAGCTACTAAAACAGAAGAGTGTGGCCAAATAATTTCCGTTCATATTGATGACTTTATCAGAATAATAATGCGTAGGGAGAAAGGGTTTAGGGGATGGTGTGTGTGTTTAAAGCAAATGTTTATTGACAGCTTTAACAGCTATCATGAGACTCAACTGACTCTGAGACACACAAAACTGTCCAAAGAGAGCTAAGTAAAAATCAAAGCTAGTGGAATTTTCTTCTTTATTTTCTAATTTCACATTTTAAGTGGGCATCGTCATGACTCTTGAGAGGCTCTGAAGGCTAAAATTACCACCAAATGCTTCTTTTCCCATGTCAACCCTTAATTTGGGCCTTTTTATCCCAGTAAGACCTCGGGTTCATACATAGCCATCAAGTGCTTGGGATGACCAAATGCGAACTTCTGCTATTTGCCATCATTTGATGTAATTTCAGTGTCAACTTGTTCACTTTTAAAATGTCAGTAACGTTTATTCAGACTGAATCAAACCAAAAAAACTTTGGGTTGTCAGGGCATTCCAAAAGATCACAGAATGAGCTAAATATGTACTGGTATGTGTTCCAAAGAACAGCGGAGAAAAGAAAATCACTGAGATGTTAGGAGCTATAAAAATGTGTAATAGTCTGTGCAACTAAACTCTCTACCCCAAACTCAAAGGCATTTTAGCATGTATCAGTGGCAGCAATAAAAACTAATGGATGTAACAGAGCCCAATCAGAGAAGGAATTTCAAGAGCTGCTTGATTCAACCTCCAGCTCCCATGCATCTTCTTAAGGCGATAGAGTGGACATTTGTCTTATCCAAACCTCCTGAACCACCCGGCAAAGAGCAGAAAGATAGTCAATTCTCAGAGGCAGCAACAATAGAGGTATAAGCAGATACTGTCAGATTCAGAGGCCCTGCTGCGGCGTCAGCGACCTGTGCCCAGGGGCTATGGTTGAGGTGTTTCCTTTAGAGGCACCTCATCTATAGTAAAGGCTTCCCTGGTGGCTCGGTCGGTAAAGAATCTGTCTGTGTTGCAGATCTATAATATGAATTTAGTTCCTGGCTGCCCAGGGAGAGCTTAACTCCTTGTCCTCTTGAATGATGTGGATACTTCTTCTTTTTTTTTTTTAAGTAAATTTTTATTGGAATTAAAGTTCTTTTTATTTATTTATTTATTTTATTGAAATGAATCCACCACAGGTCCACATGTGTTCCCCATCCTGAACCTTCCTCCCTCCTCCCTCCCCATACCATCCCTCTGGGTCGTCCCAGTGCACCAGCCCCAAGCATCCAGCATCGTGCATCGAACCTGGACTGGCGACTTGTTTCATACATGATATTATACATGTTTCAATGTCATTCTCCCAAATCTTCCCACCCTCTCCCTCTCCCACAGAGTCCATAAGACTGTTCTATACATCAGCGTCTCCTTTGCTGTCTCGTATACAGGGTTATTGTTACCATCTTTCTAAATCCCATACATATGCGTTAGTATACTGTATTGGTGTTTTTTTTTTCTGGCTTACTTCACTCTGTATAATAGGCTCCAGTTTCATCTACCTCATTAGAACTGATTCAAATGTATTCTTTTTAATGGCTGAGTAATACTCCATTGTGTATATGTACCACAGCTTTCTTATCCATTTATCTGCTGATGGACATCTAGGTTGCTTCCATGTCCTGGCTATTATAAACAGTGCTGCAATGAACATTGGGGTACATGTGTCTCTTTTCCTTCTGGTTTCCTCAGTGTGTATGCCCAGCAGTGGGATTGCTGGATCATAAGGCAGTTCTATTTCCAGTTTTTTAAGGAATCTCCTCACTGTTCTCCATATTTGGCTTCACTGGGTTTTTGCTGCTGCTCATTGGCTTTCTCTAGTTGCGTCCAGCAGGGGCTATCCTCTAGTTACGATGCAGGAGCTTCTCTTTGAGGCGGCTTCACTTCTTGCAGAGCACAGGCTCCAGGGCTTATGGGCTCAGTAACTGGTTCACAGGCTCAGTTGCCTCACAATATGTGGAATCTTCCTGGACCGAGGATTGAACCTGTGTACCCCACATTGTCAAGTAAATTCTTCATCACTGAACCACCAGGGAAGACCTGGATACTTCTTAATATCCTTTATAAAGTTCCCTTCACTTTAAGTGAGATAGACTAGGTTTTATTTTTTGCAACTAAGGATGTTTACCTCCAAGTGGAAATTTCAAATAGCTTATTTTTGAAAGCTGTATCAGGATAATGATAACAAAGATGATATTCTGGTCTTGTCCACCATGCCAATTTTGCCTGTGACTATTTTTCCTTCCAAACCACTTCTTGAAATGCACCTGGCTTCTTAGCTCTGCTGGCTTCATTCATTTGTGTATCCACTCAACTGTGATGTAGTGTACATCTATAATGCTTATTGTCTACAATCCAAGGAATACTGATGGCTGAAACGCTGTCATTGAGTTCAGGAAACTTCCAGGGCTAAAGTAAAGTAGGAAACAAATATGTCTAACACAATGATATCATACAATTAGTGTTATGATGCAAATGAGCACAGGTCACTGGGGAACACAGTGGAGGGTAATACATTTAATACAGGGGTGAGGTAAGATGAGATAAGGAAAACAAGTTAAGCAAGTAAGGAATTGACAGGGTAGATGAATGTGGAGGCGGATGATTGACAGAAGGAAAAGCAAGTGCAAAAGTCTTAATTCCCTGGAAAAAGCATAGTGTGCCTGAAGAGGTACAAGGTGTGCAGTAGAACCAGAGCTATAGTAAAATGGGATGTGAAGTGAAGCTAACAGAAAGTGAGGGACAATGTCCCATATTGAGGAATTTATCAGTAATGGGCAATCACTGGGGAACAAAGGCTTTAAGGCTGGGGCATAGACCTCAAGTGAAACAGGAAGAACAGAATGATAATGTTATGAAGAGTTTTAAAGGGATGCTTTTTATTTTTGTCTGGTTAATATAAGTTTATCACTTTTTCTACAATGTGCAAAACAATTAGGGGAGAATCCCGGGGACAGAGGAGCCTAGTGAGCTGCCATCTATGGGGTCGCACAGAGTCAGACACAACTGAAGCGACTTAGCAGCAGCAGTAGCAGCAGTGCTCTCTGTAGGGTACTAATGTAAACCTCTTTTTTATCTTAATCAGCCAGGGTCATACATGCACATAAGGTGCTAAGCAGAAGAAAGTAGTGGAGTTCCTTTCATTTCAGATAATATTGACCAGGTTTCTCTGCTGAAATAATATCTCAATAGTTTGCCATCCAAGGTAGGGCTCAGTGGCTTAGAAGTGAACGCAGAGTCATATTATATGAGTCTTTATAACTACTTGTGAACAAAAGCTGTGCTATTTTGACTTAAAATGCATAGCAAAATTTCTTAACCTCTTCCTAGCCCTTCTTTTGAAGACTCACCTTCCTAACTAAGAAGTAATCTCTTCTTAGGCCCCCAGTTTCAAGTCAGGCATTATGGAGTTTTTCACTTACTTTATGTTATCCTACAAAGGTATCAAGTCCTTCCTTCACTCTGTTTTCCCAAGGCTGGTTACATCTCTTACTCTTGGAACTTACTACTTTATCATTTTTTTTCCTTCCCAATATCCCTTATGAAATAAGTAAAATCTGGAGTCATCCTGAGCAACAGTGGTAGGGAACCTGGAACTCTCTCCTTTATTCACCCAACGTCCATGCATTGCCTACTGACACCATGTCAGCACAGTAGTAGGTGCTGGGGACACAGTAATGAACATGAGAAACATGGCCCCTGCCCACAGCGCTTGCAAAGGCACATTTCCACAGTCTGGAGTCCTTGAAAGTCAAGGACTCCATAGCACAGACTACTTACGTACGAATATTTTGGGGACTGCTATAGTCAATTCAGTTCAGTTCAGTTGCTTAGTCGTGTCCGACTCTTTGCGACCCCATGAATCGCAGCACGCCAGGCCTCCCTGTCCATCACCCTTCCCAAATGGTGCTCATGGTAAAGAACTCGTCTGCCAACGCAGGAGATATGAGATGGGGGTTCAATCCCTGGATCAGGAAGATCCTGTGGAGGAGGGCAAGGCAACCCACTCTGGTATTCTTGCCTGAAGAATTACATGGACAGAGGAGCATGGAGGGCTACAGACCATGGGGTCACAAACAGTCAGAGATGACTGAGTGACTAACACACACACACACACACACACACACTGGTGGATCCTCCTGAACTAGGAATCAAACTGGGGTCTCTTGCGTTGCAGGCGGATTATTTACCAGCTGAGCTACCAGGGAAGCCCCCCCAAAATACACACACATACTCAATAAGTACATACCAAATTGTTTTGCTTTGTGGCGGGTGAGGGGGAAGCTGCTCTAAATAACTCAGGGTGAGGTGTGTCATATTAATAGAATTTCTTTTTATATGCAGCAGAAAGAGAAGCATTAAAGTTCTCTTCACAGACTAAAGAACTGATGTTTTTATATTTTTATCATTGGAAAATTCATTGAAAAATTATTTTATGCATTATTTTAAACTGATCAAAGTAATGTGTCCTTTATCAAACTTCATGCTTGACTTTTATTAAAGGGATCCTCTTGCAAAGCATTGAGTTATAACTTGGAGATCAGTAACAATTATGCTAAACAGAGAATGGTAAACATAGCCATTTTTTTATACTAATGAGCTTGAACCTTCCTACAGATCAATAATGCTCAAAGCATGGCTTCCAGAATAGTAGTATTGATAATATCTGGCAACTTGTTAGAAGTGGAATATTATCTGGCCTCACCCAAGACTTAATCAGAAATTCTGAAGGTGGTGAGCAGAAATGTGTATCTTAACAAGCACTCCATTTAATTTCCTGAACACCCAAGTTTAAGGATCAAGCTGCAGAAACTACCCTGATGACTTTCAAACGTTCAACCTTAAAGAAATTTACCTTACAAAAGAATACAAATAATCATATAGCTTCAGTAAAATTAAATAAACAAATATGTTATTTTATGGTTTATTAATTAAACTAGAAAGGATTTTTGAATATCATGTCAATGTTGGTGAGGGTTCAGGGAAGTAGAACTTGGTGGGAGTATAAATTTATTCATATTCTGGATGGCAAGTTAATAATAATTAAAAGCCTTTCAATTATCTTTAACTTCTCACCCAGAAATTCCAATTCTAGGAATTTAATGTAAGGAAATAAGATGAAGAACTTCAGCTCTGAAATTAAGCAGATCTGGAAACAAAAACTTCTTTCACTTACCAGCTTATGACTTTGGCATTAATTTCTTTAAACGCTCTAAGCTTCACACTTTCTGTCTGTGAAATGGAGTTAATTATGACAACTAACTCATAAACTTATAGAAAATGATGTAATCCACATATTTAAAGTTGCTGGATAAAATGTAACTGGAATACCCAATTACATTTCGGATAAGCAATGAGAATTTTTTTGTAGAAATATGTTGCAAATATTTTGACACACACACATATATATAATAAAAAACATTCAGTATTATCTGAAATTCAAATGAGTATCTTGTACCTTTATTCACAAAATATGCAACTCTATAATGTACTAGGCATTCAGTAAACTTTAGCTACTCACCTATTTTGTATTGTATTTTCATTAAAAAATTGATAAACTGGTGGTGAACAAGTTTGTCAATTTTAAATTGAAATTATCAGCTCTGTGAAACTGCAAAAAAAGTTTATGCTTATAAAAACTTCATGGTATACAGATGAATGTGCTGAAATACAATCTTAGGATGTCTCATATCTAGAAATACCCCTGAATAATCAAAGACATTCAGTATCTTGGGTCTGAATAAACGCAAATTAACTGGAAAACCTGATTTGTTAAAACATTTGAGCATCCCGGTTCTGCTGCACTATAAGAAAATATTTGCTTATACATATATCAAAAAAGTCCTCTGATAATAGACTGAAAGTAGGGCTGCTGACTTTGTAAGAAAAGGAAAGAAACGCATGTGCTATCAATTTGTTACTAATAAAATGTAAACATCCTGAAACTCTAAATCACACTTGATTCAGCAACTAAAAATAACTTCATCTATTTAAAACTGTAAAGTTCTCTCTTTATGCCAATAAAAGTTAGTGACTTATAATTATGCCCCAAAATGTATGTGACACAGTTTAAAACATAAAATATGAAACGGAACAGTAGTTGCAATTTGTCTTTTTTCCCTCTCTTAAAGACTGTAGCTGGATGCAGACGCGGAAAAGAAATCAGTGGGACAGAGGTCGTCTCCACTATCAAAGTGACTGGATCATAACTGGTGGTGAATGGTCAAGTCATTTTGGCTGTCTTCATGATAGATGGAGATACTTGCCTGATCAATTCCGCCTGCCACTGTGAAAGGTACTGACCCACAGGCAGTTAGAAATGACTGAACGGAGGCTGAATTCACTGACTACATACACATCTGGCTGAAGCTGGAGTTGCCCAGAAACAGATCCTTTCTCAGCAGGGTTGTCTGAGAAGAATCCATGAAAGAAACACTATAGAATCTTGGTCTTGAAAATGACTAGTGTTTGGCAGACAAAGACAGGAAAAGAGACACCCTGGGCCAGTGGGAGACGCCAAGAGCAACACTGTTTGGGTGCCAATGAATAAAGTGAAGCAACATGGTCTTGAGAGAACAGGATGAGAACAACGGTGGAGTAAATTTTAGCCTACTTGGATGTACTAAAGGGTATGCATCTTGATAACCTATAAAAAGAAGATAGTGGGGTTTTGTAAACAGATGGGCAATAGATACTAATTAGAGTTTCAGAAAGCTAGTCCCATTGGAACATAGAAATTTGCTGGTGGAAAAGGGAATGGAGGCAGAGAGATCAGTTAGAACCTCTCAAAGGTTTTGGCATTCAGAGGTGAGAGATGAGGTTTACGGAAGCAGAGATAACAGAAATAAAGCAGCCATGATTTAAAGCAAGCCAAGGGAAGTGGCCGGAGAAGGCAATGGCACCCCACTCCAGTACTCTTGCCTGGAAAATCCCATGGATGGAGGAGCCTGGTGGGCTGCAGTCCATGGAGTCCTTAGAGTCGGACACGACTGAGCGACTTCACTTTCACTTTTCACTTTCATGCATTGGAGAGGGAAATGGCAACCCACTCCAGTATTCTTGCCTGGAGAATCCCAGGGACGGGGCAGCCTAGTGGGCTGCCGTCTATGGGGTCGCACAGAGTCAGACACGACTGAAGCGACTTAGTAGCAGCAGTGGCAGCAACAGAAGTGGCAGTCACAAAAACGGTTTATACTAGCAGCTGTAAGATGGATAGAGAGGAATCTGCCTTAAAAGGGGAGAGGGCAGAGGCAAATTTGATTTAAAATTAAAAAAAAAAAATCAATGATGTGTTGGTAGGTGTTTAAGTGGAAATGCCCACTAGAAATGCAGAATTTCTGGAATTTCTGGAAATGCAGAATTCCATCTTTGAGGAAATCTTGATGATGTAAGCAAAAACCTTAGAGACCATGGCAGGGAGGGAAAACTGAGTTACTGAGATCACACTGAAGAGAAGAGGCGGAAGGGGTACAATTTATTCCCATTTAATCCCTAAGACAATTTCTTCCACAAAAATGGATGGATGAAAAAGGAACATTGAAAATATGGGACCAGGAATGAAGACCACAGAGGAGAGTCTGAGTGACATGAGTAAAACTAGCTTAGAATTGTATCAAAACAGTCACTGTTGGAATGATAATCAGTAGGCAAGAGTAGCCAGAGTTAATGGAACCAGCCAAGCAACAAGGAAAGTCATTTCAGGTAGGCCAAATGGTGAGACTAAGGACTTTGCGGTAGCAAAGAGGGTGGAAAAGTTGGCCTCACAAAGAGCATGGGGTTCGAAGTCCCACCAGGGTGTGAATGCTGGTAGTTCAGTTCATTTCAGTCGCTCGGTCGTGTCCGACTCTTTGTGACCTCATGGACTGCAGCATACCAGGCCTCCCTGTC
>NW_011494804.1:1118978-1133429 GCF_000754665.1 Bison bison bison
TAACTCATGTCCATTGAGTCAGTGATACCATCCAACCATCCCATCCTCTGTCGTCCCCTTCTCCTCCCGTCTTCAATCTTTCCCGGCATCAGGGTCTTTTCCAGTGAGTCAGTTCTTTGCATCAGGTGGCCAAAGTACTGGAGTTTCAGCTTCAACATCAGTCCTTCCAATGAACGTTCAGGACGTATTTCTTTTAGGATGGACTGGTTGGATCTCCTTGCAGTCCAAGGGACTCTCAAGAGTCTTCTCCAACACCACAGTTCAACAGCATCAGTTCTTTGGCACTCAGCTTTCTGCTTTTTTGACTGTGTGGATCACAACAAACTGTGGAAAATTCTTAAAGAGATGGGAATACCAGACCAACTGACCTGCCTCCTGAGAAATCTGTATGCAAGTCAAGAAGCAATAGTTAGAACTGGTCATGGAAGAACAGACTGGTTCCAAATCGGGAAAGGAGTACATCAAGGCTGTATATTGTCATTAAACTTTTTTGCAGAGTACATCATGAGAAACGCCGGGCTGGATGAAGCACAAGCTAGAATCAAGATTGCCAGGAGAAACATCAAAAGCCTCAGATATGCAGATGACACAACCCTTACAGTAGAAAGCGAAGAAGAACTAAAGAGCCTCTTGATGAAAGTGAAACAGGAGAGTGAAAAACTTGGCTTAAAACTCAACATTCAGAAAACTAAGATCATGGCATCCAGTCCCATCACTTCATGGCAAATAGATGAGGAAACAATGAAAACAGTGACAGACTTTCTTTACTTGGGCTTCAAAATCACTGCAGATGGTGACTGCAGCCATGAAATTAAAAGATGCTTCTTGGAAGAAAAGCTATGACCAATTTATACAGCATACTAAAAAGCAGAGACATTACTTCGCCAACAAATATCCGTCTAGTCAAAGCTGTGGTTTTTTCCAGTGGTCACGTATGGATGTGAGAGTTGAATGCTGGTATGTTTTCATTAAATTGAAATGATAATGCTGCTGTTGTTGTTTAATCACTCAGTCCTCTGAGTCTTTTGAGACCCCAGGAACTGTAGCCTACCAGACTCCTCTATCCATGGGATTTCCCAGACAAGAATACTGGAGTGGGTTGCCAATTCTTTCTCCAGAGGATCTTCCTGACCCAGGGATCAAACCCATGTCTCCTGCCTTGCAGGCAGATTCATTACTGCTGAGCCACTGGGGAAGCCCAATAATGCTGTTACCAGTCAGAATTTAAAGCAAGGTCATCTGGGTCAGAGATTCAGAGTGCCAATCAGTTAGGGTCTGAGAGCATTCCCTATACCCGAGATGAAGACAGCTACATTTCTAGAAACTTTTGGAAAAAAGACTACTGCATATGGTGAGAAGGAGCACTTTAATTAGCCATTTGGATTGGGAAGGGGCATGGTGAGCCTGTAGCAACTTCCCACCCCATCCTTGCCAAGGGCCACTGACATAGCTTGACTGTTATGAAGAGGAGAAAATGCAGAGCTTTTATTTTCAAAGTGGACTGTGCTCCTGTGGTCACCTTAGGGGGTATCACTTCTGTGCTTATTCCTTATCTGGGGCTCATTGTCCCAGCTAATCAAATGCTAAACAAATATTTGAAGAATGCTGTTTGGGGGGGATGCAAATTAGCCTTCCTGAAACAGCCACAGGTTTCAGCCTGGTTTTCATCTAATTGTTGCCAAAATTAAATGTACAATTGGCCCTCTGCATCCATGGTTTCATATCTGTGGATTCAACCAATTGTAGATAGAAAATATTCAAATTAAAAAAAAAAAATTCTGGAAAGTTCCAAAAAGGCAAAACTTGAATTTGCATGCACCAGCAACTATTTACATAGGATTTATGTTGTATTTACATAGTATTTACATTGAATTAGGTATTGTAAGTAATTTAGAGATGATTCAAAGTAAATGGAAGGATGTTTGTCAGTTATTTGCAAATACCAGGGCAACCCACTCCAGTATTCTTGCCTGGAGAATCCCATGGACAGAGGAGCCTGGGGGCCACAGTTCATAGGTAGCAAAGAGTTGGACAGGACTGAAGTGACTGAGCACACAGTACACACCATGTTATACAAAGGACTTGAGCATCCTAAGGTTTTGGTATGTACATACTCCACACAGATATCAAGTTTACAATTATAAATGAAATATTGGGGCTTAGTGAGCATCCAGGGCTTCCCAAGTGGTGTAGTGGTAAGGAATCCATCTGTCAGTGCAGGAGACATAAGAATCATGGGATTGATCTCTGGGCTGACAAGATCCCCTGGAGCAGGAAATAGCAATCCACTCCAGTATTTTTGCCTAGGAAATGCCATGGAAAGAGGAAGCTGGTGGGCTACAGTCCATGGATCGCAAAGAATCAGACACAGCTTAGCGATTCAACAACAAGAACAAGTGAGTACCCCATCCAATAAGTGGTACCCAACAATTTCAAAATTGTGATCTAACTCATGTGGCTATGCCAGGGATCTTTGTAAAGCATTCCTGAGAGAGAAAGATTAAAACAGAGGTTTAGCAAGGGATATGGAAGGCTTTCACGCCAGACCAATGAATGAAGACAAAGGAAGACACTGAAATGAGATTTTGAAATACACATTTTTAGTCTTGAAAACCTCAGTTTTGGTCTCAGCCTATCACTGACAAACAAGGTGAATGTAAACTCCCCTGAGCCTGTTTCCTACCTAGCCTATACACTCAAAATGCCACTTTGTAAGTTTACTGTGGCACCCATTGGCAGGCAATTACATGGCAATACAACATGGTAGAAACCAAAATGAAGGGGGTTAGAAAAGGGAGCACATAATGAAAAATGAAACCAATGTTTACCAAAAGAAAGCCAAGGACAGTGGCTGCAGAGGGAAGTGGGCCCAGCGACTGACCTCCATGCCGATCTTCCTCCCTACCTCTGCCTCCCTAACTTTCCTCTTTCGAGCTTCTTTCTCAACGCAAGAACTACTGTTCGTAGCAGAGAAGGCATCACTGACACAGTCAATGAAAGGATAATAAATACAAAAGTGTTAGTCGCTCAGTCGTGCCCAGCACTTTGCAGCCCCATGGACTGTAGCCCGCCAGGCTCTTCTGTCCATGGAGTTCTCCAGGCCAGAATACTGGAGTGGGTCACGATTCCTTTCTCCAGGGGATCTTCTTGATCCAGGGATCAAACCCAGGTCTCCTGCATTACAGGCAGATTCTTTACCATCTGAGCCACCAGGAAAGTCCCAATAAATATAAATCCCACTATAAAGAAAGCTTTCTTATAAGAGGGATCCTTTCTTTCTTCCTTCATATATGGAACACAGCATAAAAGTACATTTATACAAGTCATTAAATATACAATTTTTTAAATATTTGAGAAATTCTTTTGTTGTCTTAGACTTATTTTTGTGTTTTCTTATTAATCGGTTCCTGGTTACTATCATTAAGGTACCTACCAAACTCATTTCTTATGATGACTATGAAGATGAGCTATGCCTAAGGCTGGCTGCAAACAGAATCCCTGAGAAGCACCCCCAGTAGAGCCCTGCGAAGTGATGCCATGGACCTCACGTTTCTACCAACAACTTGTTCATGGAGAAACACACCTTTCAAAGCTGGGAAATACATGGAGATGGAGTGATACTGTTACCCTCAGAACAGTTCCTTCTGTTGCCAAGATAGCCAATAAGCAATGTATTTTTGTTCCCTGTTAATGTTTTCATTCTTGTTTTTCCATGCATATAAATTATATAAACATATATTTTATTGTAGTCGAGAAAATAGTGATGCTTGGATTTGAAAGCTACCAGAAACATTCTGCCCCTTCCAAACTCTTTCCTTTTCCCACCTTCATTATCCTCACCTCTGCATGACCAGCAGGTAACTAATGACATCAATGACTGATAGGAAGGCACTTTTTCCTGCTGCTTCTTTACAACCTATCCCATCCTGACAGCTATGTACAAACAGTCTCTGGGTCAGGGATGTGATTTCTAAGAAAAGCCACTGTTCTTGTATTAAAAGGAAAATGTTCTAGTTTCATACATCTATAAACAAGGAATGGGTGACAATCCCTGAAGATTTGGGGTGATTTCCATTTTAATCAAGTGGCATAAACTATTAATGTTTACTATTAAATTTATAATAACAGATTAAATAGTAATATTGCTGTCTGGGGAAACAGATACCATGGAGCCAGTTGCCCTGAAATTGCATTAATAGATAATATAGTGGCCATATTGGCCTCTGGTCTGCCATATCTTACATTTCTATTTTCACTGGTGTTTTAAAGTGATAAACCTAAACTGTTTCTATTAAGAGAAAAACGTTATTATAAATTATTGTGGTTTTGCTTAACTGATAAAATATGCATTTTATAATCTAGTTATTAGAAAAAATATAAGTTGCTAAGTCATTTTTATAAGTCAACATGGCGCAGCCAGGTTTCGATTAACTGAAATTGTGGCTTCACAAGACCAGAACGTATAAAAATGTATCTTATCTCTTACCTAACTTCAAACAGAATCACACTTACATTATCTCAGATGGAGAAAATCCTTTTGCCTCTAAAGATTCTGAATATGCTTTCCTCCCTCATTTTCCTCATCCTATAAAGGGGATAAAGTTGGTATCATAAAAAAGAAAAACTAAGGAAATTATACATTCACTTAGCACACTACCTAGCAAATAATAGCTGTTCGAAACAACTATGACTTTCTCATTCCTAAAGAAACCTCACATATGTGTACAAATACAGATGAAAAGAATTTCAGGACTGTGAACTAGAATGCATTGCCGTACAGAATCACTCATTCTAGGCTGCATCATTTTTTTCACCAAGCATTTCTCGAGCTTGCACCACATTATCTGTCGGCACTAAGGAATGAAAAAATCCAGTGTGACCTTGACATCAAGGGCCTTGCATTGCTTTACACCACAGCAGCATGCAATTCTGAGCATGCTTTTGTAGGCTAGTTGCTCTTAAATCTTATATAAAAACTGTTTGGAAAGTTACAATATAAACATGCAAACAATGATGTAATAGAAAGAATGCCATGTGTAATTTTTTTTTGTCTGTTTGTGTAAATCAGATTTTTATCTTGCTCATAAAATGAGAAAATAAAATCTTGACTTATCTCAAAATGAACAGAGTATAAAGGATGCACAAATCACATTTCAATACCCATTACTTGTTCCAAACATGCTTAATGGATAAAACTCACAAAACCTGAAATCTGTAAACAAAAAGTTTCTCACTTTCAGCACAGCAAATTACATAAGCTGAACAATAACAACAAAAGTCATCCTTATTTCATATAACAATAAACATGAAATCCCAAGTTCGCCCAGCAGCCTATTAATAAACACCATGGGTTGAAGATAAAGCATTCTCCCAGTGTTGAGATGGATGAAACAAAGAAAAAAGTGAACAAACAAAAACATAAAACAGAACAATATAAGCACAGTGGAAGATACCATAGGATACACAAATGAATCAATTTGAGCTCCTGAAGAGAAGAATCACTTTGGAAATGCAAGTGAAATAAAAAGAAACCATATCCATTAAAAATATTTGCCATTCACTTGAGACTACAAAACAAGGAAATTAAGCACTCTACCTAAAGCCATGATAATGTTTCCACCATGAAGCATATCTTAACTTGTCTAAACAAGAAAAAAAAGATTCTCCTATTCATATAAATACTTGTCCTGTACTTGTATACTATGTAACTCAATAGAAAACAGAAGCTTATTATCCATCCTTCTCTTGCAGGGAGGTCTGTGAGTCTTCATTCTTTATTCTGATAACTGTGTCATCAACAACATCATCAATAAATACTTATTTATCGTAGCTCTATGGGTAAAAATCATATTGTTACACATGGATTCCTCAATCGAAAGAGTTTAAAATTGTTCATATCCAATGAATGTGTCCAGAATTCTGGCAAATAATACTGTCATCCATTTACCAAAAGATTTATAACCATTGCCTTCACACCAGGCACTGTGTTTAGTGTGAAAACAAATCAAGTTTACAGTTGACTGGTGAAGAGGGGCATTAAACAATGTGAAATCTTAGACTATAATTATGTTATGCCAGAAGACTATCTAACTGGCTTCAGAAAACGTAACAGTAGCTTTCTAAATGCACAACCCTCATAATAGTGATCAAAAGCAGGATTCCAGAAATAAAAATTATCTGTGGGTGAAAGAAAACAGGGCAGAAAAGAAACACATTCTTGGAGGGAAATACCTTGGAGAGAAACCAACAAAGAAGAAGTAGCAAAAGTAATTACTTTGTGAATTTCTTTGGACTTTTGGATCTGAAACACTCCTTAAAAGTTGCACTAATGTGTTATTTTTGTAATGCAGTTTTGGATGGAACACACAGCAGAGAAATTTTAGCTTCCCTGATAGATGAACACTGCTTTTCTATAAGTTCCTGTACTCTTCACACAGGGAAGGAAAGCATGAGTAATCTTTGCAACCAGATCTATTTCTCTCATTTCCTGTTTGACAAAAAGTTTCTTTAGAGAAATAAAAAATAAATTGAAGTCATTAATAACTTTACAGAGTATATCTTGAATGGTGATAGATAATTATAAAGGGTCTCCAATGCACATTTTGCATCTTTCTTTACCTTTTAGTAAAACAGTGTATTCCTGTGACGCCAATAGACCACTTTTCCAGGGCACTGAGTCAGAGCATGTGCCACACAAAGAGAGAAGGAAGCATTGAAGAGGAAAAGGTGACATTTTACATAATCTCCTTCTCCTTCTGCCTCTGTAACTCAGCTTGCCCCTTGCAAAGTCTAGATCACATAGGTCACGTCCTCTCAGAAAGTGGGGACTTGCAATACTAGGAACTGGAGTTTATCTCACTTACCCTTGTCCTGCTCTTTGCAATCGCCCATCCCCTGCAAACTGCTTCATCGTGCCTGTCCAGGTCAGACATCCCCCTCCCCATCTTGACCACTGTTCTCCTGCGCATGAAACCCCTTAGTTTAAACCAGCCTATTAACAGCTAGTGTTACCCACTACAGTCTGAGTGGCTGTTGTCCACTACAGTCTGAGTGCCCACTATAGTCTGAGTTTTTATAAACTCTGTAACCACTTTGTCTGGGACTCAGAGCTTGGAGTGTTAACTCCTCTGGGCCCAGCAGCGTAATGAACCTGAGTTCTCCAACTCTCCAAGTGTGGTGCTCGGTCTCTCGAGTCCTGGTTTCTGTAACAGCATGACTCCAGAAGAGTTATAGAAGAGGACTACACACAGAGTCTCCTCCGTTACTTGCACTGTCTGTGCAAGCTTTCTTTCATTTCAAAGGGATTTTTTACTAATTGATAGAAATAGAAGATATCCAAAACCAAGAAGTCAGATTGAGAGAATTCTTGCAAATTCCTAACATTCACTGGCCACGGTTTATCTAAGTGCTCACAAAAAGTATTGAATGAATGATCTGTATTCAATAAGGCTTCCTTTCCCCAATTCTTTAACTGGAGTTGGGGGAAAGGCTTTTATCTCTTCGTATGTAGCTAACAAGGCCTCAAACTTTGGCCAAAGAAAAAAAAATTCACATTTCATACAGAAGTCAGCTTTCCATCCAATATTTTTCAGATTCAGACATGAAACAGAAGAGTGTTCTTTAAGCCTTTTTTTCATAGAGACCAACAACCTTAAAAACGGGAAAGGGTGGTGGGGCATGAAGAGAGGCCAGGAGAAATGTTGGCTAGAAACAACAAAAATAGTTTGAGTTGTATAATAGTCTTTGTTTCTACATAAGGAAGTCAACAGAAGCAATTGAAGTGGTTATTCATTAAAATCTGTTTCAGTTGATTTATGAACCCTGATCACACACTGTTGTCAAGAGTCATTTCCAGTGATGAAAATAATACTGGAGTCTTCACGACACAGTCTAAGGCAGAAGCAACACATGTGTGAGATAAGCTCATACCGAAACAGCCTTCCTTGTCTTTTCTTTATGCCACTTTTCCTTCTAATTCACCAGTCTTTCACTCCCCCCGAACTCATCTCCTAGAAATTCTGCCAGTGCTGCCAACATGCTTCAGACTCTGCCTATAAGATACAAGAGCTTCCCTGGTGGTTCAGCGGTAAACAATCTTCCTGCAAATTCAGGAGATGCAGGAGCAAGCGTTCAATCCCTGGGTCCGGAAAATCCCCTGAAATAGGAAATGGCAACCCACTCCAGTATTCTTGCTTGGAGAATTCTACAGACAGAGGAGCCTGGAGGGTTATACTCCGTGGTGTTGCAGAGAGTCGGACATGACTGAACAACTCAGCACACACACGCACACACGCGCACATACACACACACACAAGGTACCAATTCTCAAGCCACTGCTGCCTGTCACTATTGTTTCCATTCATGTATTTGTGACCACAGCACCAGCATCAGTCATCTCTTTAGTTCCTAGTTCCTCTGGGCCGTGTCTCACCCCAGCACATTTCCCCGCATCTAACATGCCTCCTTCAGCTGTACAACAGCCTTCTTCTCCCCTGTGCTCTCACTGTCATGACAGTGATCAACAGAACTGCCAGCAGTTGGTTGTATAATAGTAAGAAAAAAACTCAAACTTTTCTGTATCTAGGTCCACACATTCACCAAATTTGAATGTTAAAACTTCAGAAACTGTATAAAAAATATTTGATGAGAGGCTATCTTGCTTGACTAACTGAAAGTTCTTCCAAATTCTCAAAAGTGAATCAACTTTACTCATTATTCGTTCTGATTTGTTTACCCATAACAACAATAAAAAATTGAAGGTGGTCACCATGATAAATATCTTTTTAAAAAAAAAAATCCAAAAATTTGCAATTTCCTGGACCTCAAAAAAAGCATCTTAATTTTTAACTGACTGTCTATTTTGCACAGAACAGGGTGCTTTTCATGGTGAGGGGTAATTAGGTCTGATTTCGGTGTTGACCATCTGGTGATGTCCATGTATAGAGTCTTCTCTTGTGTTGTTGGAAGAGGGTGTTTCTTATGACCAGTGCATTTTCTTGGCAAAACTCTATTAGTCTTTGCCCTGCTTCATTCTGTATTCCAAGGCCAAATTTGCCTGTTACTCCAGGTGTTTCTTGACTTCCTACTTTTGCATTCCAGTCCCCTATAATGAAAAAGACATCTATTTTGGGTGTTAGTTCTAAAAGGTCTTGTAAGTCTTCATAGAACTGTTCAACTTCAGCTTCTTCAGCATTACTGGTTGGGGCATAGACTTGGATTACTGTGATATTGAATGGTTTGCCTTGGAAACGAACAGAGGTCATTCTGTGGTTTTTGAGATTGCATCCAAGTACTGCATTTCGGACTCTTTTGTTGACCATGATGGCTACTCCATTTCTTCTGAGGGATTCCTGCCTGCAGTAGTAGATATAATGGTCATCTGAGTTAAATTCACCCATTCCAGTCCATTTCAGTTCCCTGATTCCTAGAATGTCGACATTCACTCTTGCCATCTCTTGTTTGACCACTTCCAATTTGCCTTGATTCATGGACCTGACATTCCAGGTTCCTATGCAATATTGCTCTTTACAGCATGGGACCTTGCTTCTATCACCAGTCACATCCACAGCTGGGTATTGTTTTTGCTTTGGCTCCATCCCTTCATTCTTTCTGGAGTTATTTCT
The DNA here is from genome assembly GCF_000754665.1 of Bison bison bison. Classification (NCBI taxonomy): domain Eukaryota; kingdom Metazoa; phylum Chordata; class Mammalia; order Artiodactyla; family Bovidae; genus Bison; species Bison bison. The sequence goes on from NW_011494804.1 coordinate 1,128,602, forward strand.
CCACTGATCTCCAGTAGCACATTGGGCACCTACTGACCTGGGTAGTAGATATGCAGATATGCACCTCAGATATGCAGATGACACCACCCTTATGGCAGAAAGTGAAGAGGAACTAAAAAGCCTCTTGATGAAAGTAAAAGTGGAGAGTGAAAAAGTTGGCTTAAAGCTCAACATTCAGAAAATGAAGATCATGGCATCCTGTCCCATCACTTCATGAGAAATAGATGGGGAAACAGTGGAAACAGTGTCAGACTTTATTTTGGGGGGCTCCAAAATCACTGCAGATGGTGACTGCAGCCTGAAATTAAAAGACGCTTACTCCTTCGAAGGAAAGTTATGACCAACCTAGATAGCATATTGAAAAGCAGAGACATTACTTTGCCAACAAAGGTTCATCTAGTCAAGGCTATGGTTTTTCCTGTGGTCATGTATGGATGTGAGAGTTGGACTGTGAAGAACGCTGAGCGCCAAAGAATTGATGCTTTTGAACTGTGGTGTTGGAGAAGACTCTTGAGAGTCCCTTGGACTGCAAGGAGATCCAACCAGTCCATTCTGAAGGAGATCAGCCCTGGGATTTCTTTGGAAGGAATGATGCTAAAGCTGAAACTCCAGTACTTTGGCCACCTCATGCGAAGAATTGACTCATTGGAAAAGACTCTGATGCTGGGAGGGATTGGGGGCAAGAGGAGAAGGGGATGACAGAGGATGAGATGGCTGGATGGCATCACCGACTCAATGGACATGAGTCTGGGTGAACTCCAGGAGTTGGTGATGGACAGGGAGGCCTGGCATGCTGTGATTCATGGGGTCGAAAGAGTTGGACACGACTGAGCGACTAATCTGATCTGATCTGATCTGAATTAGGTCTAGGCACCCAAAAATCTTAGAAACATGAGGAGACAAATGTACATAAAACATCATGTATGCAAATATCATGAGTACATCATATCCCTTCATCTATAAACTGTAGCTCTACATAGCACTGAATCTCACAATTTATTAGCGGAACTCTTGCAGGATTTACTTAGACTTGTTTTACTCTTGCAGGATTTACTTAGACTTGTTTTAAGTGCCAACAGTATACACAACACAAGGAACTACATTCCTGGAAAGTAGTTTCAAAATCCTCTCCCCAGTCTCTCTCAAGAGATGTAAATAGTGAATATAGGCCTTGGATATTCAGTAATCCTGATAACAGATTTTAAAAGTCCCATTCTTCCAACAGTTCGCCCTCTGAATATTAATTTGGACTTCCTTCCAGAATGCTATCCTCCTGGTATCTGTTTTGTATCAACTCAGATTGGACTTTTCCTTAAGGATTTTTATCCCTACCAGGTTTGTTTAGATGACTTATTTGCCTTCCTTATTATTACAATGGGGTCAATAGACCAGTTTTGAACTTCTGGTTCTACTTAAAGGAAAAGTATAGTTTTATTCACTTATGAGAAAATTTGTATAGAGAGTATTTTCTAGACAATGCCAGACTTACTTGAAATACCTTTTCCTTCCCTAGACTTTAGAGGTTATGCAACTGAATAATAAAAATCTTACAATAAGAATTTCTTCTTGAATCTCACTCTTTTGGCTACAAAATCACAATATATTCTCACTCTATAAAGTTTTCTTATAAATGAATAAAGCTATATTTTTTCTTCAAGTGTTTTAAAATGAGCTCATAGATGCTTTATGAAAATGTACTTTCTATTTCTATTAATCAATTATCCAACTTAACCCATTTGGTATTTCAAATTTGTCTCCAAAAGGTGAAGGGTGAAAACAATTATAATTTATAATTTTCACTACTGAGGTCTGCAATTTCTATCTGTGACACATTTAGAAATCATTGATTAATCATCTCAATGCTTTTATGAAATGGATATTATCTCTATAGTTACATGGTTTAAAGCTAAAGAAACTTTTTTAAAAAAGTAATCCTGAAAATAACCTAATTTTGAGGAGGATTTAAATCACCATCAGGGAAAATGTTTTAATAGGTGAATTTGATGGTTTAAATGATGGTTAATTTTGATTATTCCCTAAATTACCTTAGGACATAATGAAAATTATGCAAGTTTTAGAACCAATACTAAGGGAAATTTTTTTCAGTGCAAAAGGTCAATAACATCTTCTAAAAGAGTTCATAAGGTTGATTGCTGAGGTCTGCAATCCATATGTTTATAAGGCTGCCGGTCTAAACTATCAAGCTTGAGAACGTAAAAAAATTTAGTATATTAAAAAAAAAAAAATTATATATTTAGATTTGGCAACAAAAAACTTTATGTGAGGAAAATCCATGTTTCATTAAATCTCAAGGAAATAAAATAAATAATGAATAAAATAAGTAGTTAACCATATTTATCTTTCTCTCATCTCTCTAGTACACTAAGCATACAGATTGTTCTTGTCACCTGAGTTTTTTATTTAAGTCAGTTATCTTTGTTTTCAGGCCTATTCATGGAAGTTTTAATTTTTTAATTTAATAAGTATAAACTGATGATAGATGAGAAAAATGGAAATATTTTGCTTTGTGATAACTATCATGAATGCTTTAGAAAATTCTCCAAAAGATGAGCTATTACAAATTTTCAGGTGAAGCCAAGGTGGTGGAGAAAGGAAACCCTGAGCTCCCCTCCTCCCACATGTACAGAGCAAGCATCAATGAGAACAATCTAAAGACTATTGGAAAAGGTATTCTATAACTAAAGACACGAGGGGGAAACCAGGGCAGAGCCTCCATTCTCAGTGTGTATACAAAAATCTCACATTCTCCAACTACCAGCACAGAGGCAGTAGTTTAAAGGAACCCAGATCAGATCTACTTGCTGATCTTGGAGAGCCCCCTGGAGAGGCAAGAAGCAACTGGGACTTCACCTGGGAATGAAGAATCTGGTAATGGACATTTGGCAGAGTTAATTCTATTGCAATGACACTAATGCTTATAAGGATGATTTAAAAATCCTTCCTCAAGTCTATTAGTGCTGGAGCATTAACTATCTTCCAGTGGGCAGACGCCAGTTCTGTGGCTTATGTAGCAAGCCATATCAGGGCCCAGTCCCACCTCCAGTGGGTCAGCACCTGGGTTGCAACGCTTGGCCCTCAAAGCCAGCCACATTGGGCTTCCATTGGCCACAGCTTCCCCGACTTCCCCACCAGCAGGCAAGCGCCAGCCTGTGGATAAGTGGCCTGCTTAGCCATCTGCCCAGGGACATGTTCTCACTCTTCAGAGGGCCCACAGCCACCATATGAGGCAAGGGCTTGCAGTCAGCTTGGCAGGGAGTCTGTCATGCACACTAGTAAACCCCTAGTCATCAAACCTGACACAACAGAAGGGAAACCCTTAGAGAATATGGCTCTAGTGACTGGAGTGGAGCAAGCTGCTGGGTCCTATAAGGCATCATTTACTTAAGGCCGCTTCTATAAGATCAAAAACCATAACCAGCCTACCAAATACACAAAAATAAATACAGATAATTCATAAAATGATCAGAAAAAGAATATGATCCAAACCAAGGTATGGGAACAGACCTCTAAAAAAGAACTAAACTTAAATGGAGACAAGTAGTCTACTCAATAAAGAGTTTAAAAATGAAAGTGAAAGTATTTGTTGCTCAGTCATGTCTGACTCTTTGCAACCCCATGGACTATAGTCCACCAGACTTCTCTGTCCATGGAATTCTTCAGGCAAAAATACTGGAGTGGGCTATTCCCTTCTCCAGAAGATCTTCTCAACCCAGGGACTGAAACCTCATCTCTGGCACTGTAGGCAGATTTTTTTCTCATCTGAGCCACCAGGGAAGAAAGAGTCAGAAAATGACCACAAAGATGCTCAGTGAACTCAAAAGTTTTGATGAACACAGTGAGAAGTTCCGCAAAAAGAAAACAGAAAGAAAAATCAAAGAAAATTGAGAAATACAATAACTGAAATAAAAATGTACTAGAAGGAATCAAGAGTAGATTAGATCATAAGAAGAATGGATCAGCAATCTGGAAAAGAGTGTCGTGAAAATCACTCAAACTGTACAGAAAAAAAGAAAAAAAACAATTAAGTGAGAGTAGCTTAAGAGACCTCTGATCAGGTCAGTCACTCAGTCGTGCCCGACTCTCTGTGACCCCATGAATTGCAGCACTCCAGGCCTCCCTGTCCATCATCAACTCCCGGGGTTCACTGAGACTCACGTCCATCGAGTCAGTGATGCCATCCAGCCATCTCATCCCCTGTCGTCCCCTTCTTTCCTGCCCCCAATCCCTCCCAGCATCAGAGTCTTTTCCAATGAGTCAACTCTTCCCATGAGATGGCCAAAGTACTGGAGTTTCAGCTTTAGCATCATTCCTTCCAAAGAAATCCCAGGGCTGATCTCCTTCAGAATGGACTGGTTGGATCTCCTTGCAGTCCAAGGGACTCTCAAGAGTCTTCTCCAACACCACAGTTCAAAAGCATCAATTCTTCAGTGCTCAGCTTTCTTCACAGTCCAACTCTCACATCCATACATGACCACTGGAAAAACCATAGCCTTGACTAGACGGACCTTTGTTGGCAAAATGATGTCTCTGCTTTTGATTATGCTATCTAGGTTGGTCATAATGTTCCTTCCAAGGAGTAAGCGTCTTTTAATTTCATGGCTGCAGTCACCATCTGCAGTGATTTTGGAGCCCAAAACAATAAAGTCTGACACTGTTTCCACTGTTTCCCCATCTATTTCCCATGAAGTGATGGGACCGGATGCCATGATCTTCATTTTCTGAATGCTGAGTCTTTATGCCAACTTTCTCACTCTCCACTTTCACTTTCATCAAGAGGTCTTTTTAGTCCTCTTCTACTTTCTGCCAT
>NW_011494804.1:1133529-1149766 GCF_000754665.1 Bison bison bison
GGAGTTTCTCAGGATGTACTCTGCATACAAGTTAAATAAGCAGGGTGATAATATGCAGCCTTGACATACTCCTTTTCCTATTTGGAACCAGTCTGTTGTTCCATGTCCAGTTCTAACTGTTGCTTCCTGACCTGCATACAAATTTCTCAAGAGGCAGGTCAGGTGGTCTGGTATTCCCATCTCTTTCAGAATTTTCCACAGTTTATTGTGATCGACACAGTCAAAGGCTTTGGCATAGTCAATAAAGCAGAAATAGATGTTTTTCTGGAACTCTCTTGCTTTTTCCATGATCCAGCGGATGTTGGCAATTTGATCTCTGGTTCCTCTGCCTTTTCTAAAACCAGCTTGAACATCAGGAAGTTCACGGTTCACATATTGCTGAAGCCTGGCTTGGAGAATTTTGAGCATTACTTTACTAGCGTGTGAGATGAGTGCAATTGTGCGGTAGTTTGAGCATTCTTTGGCATTGCCTTTGGAAAGGCAATGCCAAAGAGACCTCTGGGACAACATCAAACATATTAACATTCATATAACAGAGGTCCCAGAAAGAGAAGAGGCAGAGAAATGGATAGAAAACTTATTTGAAGAAATAACAACTGAAAACTTCCCTAAACTAGGAAAGAAAATACATCCAAGTTCAGGAAGCACAGAGAGTTCCAAACAAGGTGAACCCTCCAAAAAAAACCCATTCAAGGATACATGGCAGTTAAAGTCAAAAACATTAAAGATAAAAAAATAATCTTTAAAATAGGAAGTGAAAAGCAACTACTTATGTATGTATAAGGGAACTATCATAAAATGATCACTTGACATTTCAGCAGAATCTCTAAACTAGAAGGGAGTGGCACAATATTCAAAGTGACAAAAGGAAAAAAAAATCCTAAAACCAAGAATATTCTACCCAGCGGGATTTTGATTCAGATTTGAAGGACATATAGAGAGTTTTAAGAGTTCCCTGGTGGCTCAGATGGTGAAGTGTCTGCCTACAATGTGGGAGACACAGGTTCAATCCCTGGGTTGGGAAGATCTCCTGGAGAAGGAAATTGCAACCCACTCCAGGACTCTTGCCTGGAGAATCCCACGGAGGGAGGAGCCTGGTAGGCTACATACAGTCCATGGGGTGGCAAAGAGTCAGACATGACTGGGTGACTTCACTTTTACTTTAAAGAGTTTTAAAGACAAGAAAAACTAAAAAGCTTTAGCACAATTAAACTAGTTTTACAAGGAATGTTAAAAAGAACTTCTCTGAGCAAAAACAAAAACGAAATAATCTACAACTAGAAATATGGAAATTATGACAGAAAAAAAAATCTCGCTGATAAAGGCAAACATACAGAAAAGGTAATAGATTGGTCACTTAACAAAGATAGTAGAAAGAATAAAAGAGAAAAGTAGTAAAATTATCCATATCTATCAGTTCAGTTCAGTCACTCAGTCGTGTCCGACTCCTTGTGACCCCATGAATCGCAGCATGCCAGGCTTCCCTGTCCATCACCAACTCCCAGAGTTCACCCAGACTCACATCCATTGAGTCAGTGATGCCATCCAGCCATCTCATCCTCTGTGGTCCCCTTCTCCTCCTGCCCCCAATCCCTCCCAGCATCAAGGTCTTTTCCAATGAGTCAACTCTTCCCATGAGGTGGCCAAAGGACTGGAGTTTCAGCTCTAGCATCATTCCCTCCAAAGAAATCCCAGGGCTGATCTCCTTCAGAATGGACTGGTTGGATCTCCTTGCAGTCCAAGGGACTCTCAAGAGTCTTCTCCAACACCACAGTTCAAAAGCATCAATTCTTTGGCACTCAGCCTTCTTCACAGTCCAACTCTCACATCCATACATGACCACAGGAAAAACCATAGCCTTGACTAGACGGACCTTTGTTGGCAAAATTATGTCTCTGTTTTTCAATATGCTATCTAGGTTAGTCATAACTTTCCTTCCAAGGAGTAAGCGTCTTTTAATTTCATGGCTGCAGTCACCATCTGCAGTGATTTTGGAGCCCAAAACAATAAAGTCTGACACTGTTTCCACTGTTTCCCCATCTATGTCCCATGAAGTAATGGGATCAGTAAGAAATTAAAGGGTGCACAAAATAAATTTTTAAAATAGCAACCAAAGGGCATAAAATAAAACATCAAGAATAAATAAATAAATAAACCCTGGAGAAGGGAGTAAAATGTAGAATTATTAGAATACATTTGAACTTATGAGAACTTCAACTTAAAATAATCATATGAATATAAACATATTCATATACCTCACAGTAACTTTTAAAACAAAAACTGTAAAAGACACAAACATAGAAAAAAATCCAAACATAACACTAAACATAGTCTTCAATCACAAGGAAAGGGAACTAAAGTAAAAGAAAGTAAAACAACAAAATGTAACTAAAACACAAGAAATAAATCAACCAAATGGCAATAAATGTATACCTATCAACAATTACTTTAAATGTAAATGGACTAAATGTTTCAATCAGAGACAGAAGGAGGCTAAACGGACAATAAAACAAGACCTATCATATAGAGGTAGCCTTTCCCTTCTCCAGGGGATCTTCCCAACCCAGGAATCGAACCAGGGTCTCCTGTGTTGCAGGCGGATTCTTTATCAAATGAGCTATCAGGGAAGCCCAAAGATATATAATGCAGACCTAAAAAACACACAGATTGAGAGGATGGAAAATCATAATCCATGCAAAGGGAACCAAAAAGAAACCTGGAACAGCAACATTTCAGACAAAATAGACTTTAAAATACACTGTAAGAGGAGACAATGAGCAATACATAATGATGGAGATCAACCCACAGAGATTCAACACTTGTAATGGTAAAAAGTGAAGAGGAACTAATGAGCCTCTTGATGAGGGTGAAAGAAGAGAGTGAAAAAGCTGACTTAAAACTCAGCATTCAAAAAACCTAGATTATGCCATCTGGTCCCATCACCTCATGGCGAGTAGATGTGGAAACAATGGAAACAGTGACAGACTTTATTTTCTTGGGCTCCAAAGTCACTGCAGATGGTGACTGCAGCCATGAAATTAAAAGACACTTGCTCCTTAAAGGAAAAGCTATGGCTAACCTGGACAGCGTATTGAAAAGCAGAGACGTCACTTTACTGACAAAGGTCCGTCTAGTCAAAGCTATGGTTTCTCCAGTAGTCAGGTATGGATGTGAGAGTTGGACTATAAAGAAAGCTGAGCACCAAAGAATTGATGCTTTTGAACTGTGGTGTTGGAGAAGACTCTTGAGAGTCCCTTGGACTGCAAGGAGATCCAACCAATCTATTCTAAAGGAGATCAGTCCTGGCTTCATTGGGAGGACTGAAGCTGAAGCTGAAACTCCAATACTTTAGCCACCTGATGTGAAGAGCCGACTCACTGGAAAAGACCCTGATGCTGGGAAAGACTGAAGGAAAAAGGAAAAGGGGTAACAGAGGATGAGATGATTAGATAGCATCACCATCTCAGTGGACATGAATCTAAGCAACCTCTGAGCCATAGTGAAGGACAAAGGAGCCTGGCGTGCTGCAGTCCATGTGGTCACAAAGAGTTGGACACAACTTGGCAACCAAACAACAACAAACATAAAATCAAAAGGAAACACTGGTTTTAAAAGCCATATTAGGTTAAATTCAATTATTAGATATACACAGAGAATTCCACTGAAAAGCAACAAAACACACATTTTTTTCAAATGCGCAGAAAACACTCTCCGAGATAAAACACTTTCTAGACCTTGAAACAACTCTCAATAAATTTAAGAAAAATGAAATCGTTTCACACATCTTTCCAACTTTGACAGTATGAGACTAGAAATCAAAGACAAGGGAAAAAAAACTACAAACACATGGAGTTTAAGCAATATTCAAGTAAACAACCAATGGGTCACTGAAGAAATCAAAGAGGAAATTAAAAAATATCTGAAGACAAATAAAAGTGAAAACACAACGATCCAAAATCCATGGGATGCCGCAAAAGCAATTTTAAGCAGCAAGCTTATAGTGATACAGGCCTAACTCAGGAAACTAAAAAATCTCAAACAAATGATCTAAAGTTACACCTAAAGAAACCACAAGAAGAAGAACAAACAAAACGCAAAGTTAATAGAAGGGAAGAAATAGTAAAAATCAAAGCAGAAAAAAAAAAATAAAATAGAAACCATTAAAAAAATAGAAAAGGTCAATGAGACAAAGATCTGTTTCTTTGCAAAGGTACATAAAATTGATAATCTCTTATCCAGACTCACCAAGAAAAAAGGGAGAGGGCCTCAAATTAATAAAATCAGAAATTAAAAAGAAGCTACAGCCCACAGAAATGCAAACAGGGCAAAATAGTTTTTAATTAAGGAGTGTACATTTTTTTTTTAGGATTAATGCTATTCCACGCTTAACAGTAGGCAGTACAGTATAAACATACATTTTACAGACACTAGAAAAACAAAAAAAGTTGGGACTCAAATTTTCATAGTATTTGCTTTACTGCAGTGGGGTGGTCTAGAGCTGAGCCTGCAATATCTCTGAGGTATGTCTGGATATATGTTTACAGTTGACATTTTAACTTATAGGTCCAATTATCTGTGGATTTTTTCGCTAAATACTAAATAGCTCTGTGGCTGATTGAGTCTGAAAATGCTGAGCAGGGGAGGGAGGGCTGGCAGGAAAGTTTTATGCAGATTTTTGACCACACAGGCATCCATGCTCCTAAATGCAATGTGGTTTATACTACCATGAAAGCACTCATAAGGTCTCTGGGTCAGGAACAGGTTATTATTACATATGGCAATAAAAACGTGGGTTCCTCACGTCCCATTTCCCTCTTCAGAGAAACACAGAGAACCTGCAATACCCTATGCAAACTCCCCCCGCCATCACCACAGGAGAGGAACCCTGTGAATCGGGGAGTTTTTATAGGTCACCTGCTGTTCTCTCACTCACCACCCTCCAGCAAAGAAACACATAAGGACTTTACCCTCATAAAGCAAACGAATCTTCACTGGGAAGGGGAGGAGAAAGGTAAGCCTTTGGCTCCAGAGGTAATCCATTTTATTATCCTTTGAATGAGAGTAGATAGTTCCATGACATAAGCTCTAGTTGTAATGCCTTTGAAATATGAGGAATGAATGATCTAGGAAAAAATTATATTATTTATATACATTATTTTATATATTTATAGCTCATCCTTTATTTTTCCCAGAATCTCCCAATCATACAAGGAAAGTGTTAGTCACTCAGTTGTGTCCAACTCTTTGCTACTCCATGGAGTGTAGCCCACCTGGATCCTCTGTCCATGGAATTCTTCAGGCAAGAATACTGGAGTGGGTAGCCATTCCCTTCTCCAGGGGATCTTTCTGACCCTGGGATCAAACTCAGGTCTTCTGCACTGCAGGCAGATTCTTTACCATCTGAGCCACCAGGGAATCAGACAATAACATGAAAGGATTCATAATTCTTCCTCACACCTTAGTATCCTCATCTGTAAAACACAGTGTTGCTATGCAAAGTTCCTAAATTCTATCCATTTATGATGCTCTTGTTGATAAGATAGCTCCACACAGGAAAAATAAAAATATCAGAAAAAATAAAATTAACTGAAGACATCCACATGTAAAATGGTGAACTGGAGACATTGCTAGCTTAGATGTTATACATCTCTCACGGACGGCAAATCAACTAAAACGTCCAATTTCATGTTCTTATTGGTTAAATAAATAGCTTGGACTAAGTGAATTAAACACTCATATGAAATTATTTTTGAGTCAAAATGATGGCCACATAGGCTTAAAACTTTATTCACATATAATTTCATCACCATTCCCAAATTTGCATCAATTATGTTATTGGCCAGATCTTTATCGCTATGTGAAGTAAATAAATATTTTAGTCCCTCACATAATTGAGTCTGCTTTACATTAATCATAGTTCAAAGCAGGTGTTGGTTGAGTTTCTTTACTTTCCCAAGAGAGTTGGGGAGAGAGGATGACATGTGTAATAGCGACTCTCAAGCCTTAGCGTGCGTTAGAATCGCCTGAAAATCTTACACCTGTTGCTGTGCCCCCACGAGGGTCTCTAATTCCCTCCGTCAGGGATTAGGCCCAAGAACTTGCCTTTTTAAAAAGCCCCCAGGTGATGTTAATGGCCCTCGTCTAGGGAAGGCACTTGTAGAACCATTGAATTACAGTGTTTCTAAAACTTTAATTGACAGAAATCTCTTGGGGATCTTGGAACAATGCACCTCTGAGGTCTGGGCGGAGCTTGCCATGTTGCATTTGTAACAAGCTCCCGGTGATGCTGCCATTTCTGACCCACAGATTGAACACTTTGAATAGAAAAGACCAGCATAGGCATTACTCAGAAGATGTTAGAAAAGCAAAATTGAAACTCGATTGAACAAACATATTGATTGTCCACTATGGATCACACACTATAAAAGTTGCTAGTGTCCTGAAATGAATTGCACCCTGTCTGTAAACTCAATAAAGTTTAGACAGGAAATCAGAAAATTAAACACATGAGTATCATGATGAAGGCATAATAAAAGTTGCCCCAGAAACACAATGCTAGCTCTGACTAAGAGGGGGTAATGTTTGGGAACAGCACAGAGAGACAGGTTTTTCTTGGGAAAAAAATGCAAATATGATTTACCTTACTTAAAATACTCAAAAGAATTAAACTTCAGAGGCAACTGGAACATTTTGAACTTGTCTGAGTTGACACAGACACTAGAAGAGGCAAGAAGACAAAAAAAAAAAACACTACTTTAAATAGTTAGACCAAGAACACAATCATTTTCACTTTAAAAGTTCTTAAATTTAGCTAGCCAAACAAATAAACGTGTTAAGCTCCACTTGAAAAAGAAAATAAAATGAATAAGCAAATAAGACCATGGGATTTAAGGTAAGGTAAATAACGCTTCACAAAATCACTCAGATTCCCACAGATTTAAGTTAATGCAAATATCACACACCAAACCAAAGCCATGTCAGCTTCTTGTAGGTCCTCTGAGAAGGCCCTCTGAGGTTCCTGGACCAAATCTGAACCCTTTCCTCTGCTCTGATGGGCCAGCAGATCTCCCCCTCCAAACGGCCCCTGTGCTGGTAGGGGACATTTGGCCTTGGGGAACTATGGCTTCTGAAGAAGTATTTTCTCCTGATATAATGCAAAATGTAAATTCCCCAGGTTTTCAGGCACCAGACATTTGCGAAAAGTGAGAGTTGCTCAGTCCTGTCCGACTCTTTTTAACCCCACGAACTACACAATCCATGGATTTCTCTAGGCCAGAATACTGGAGTAAATTCAGTTCAGTTCAGTTGCTCAGTCATGTCCGACTCTTTGCGACCCCATGGACTGTAGCACACCAGGCATCCCTGTCCATCACCAACTCTCAGAGCTTGTTCAAACTCATGTCCATTGAGTCAGTGATGCCATCCAACCATCTCATCCTCTGCCATCCCTGTGTCCTCCTGCCTTCAATCTTTCCCAGTATCAGGGTCTTTTCCAATGAGGTTCTTTGCAACAGGTAGCCAAATATTGCAGTTTCAGCTTCAGCATCAGTCCTTCCAATGAATATTCAGAACTGATGTACCTTAGGGTTGACTGGTTTGATCTCCTTGCAGTTCCAGGGACGCTCAAGTATATTGTCCAACCTAACACCACAGTTCAAAACCATCAATTTTTTTACACTCTACTTACTTTGTAGTCCAACTCTCACATCCATACATGACTACTGGAAAAACCATAGCTTTGAATAGACAGACCTTTGTTGGCAAAGTGATGATGCTGCTTTTTAATATGCTATCTAGGTTGGTCATAGCTTTTCTAACAAGAGCAAGCGTCTTTTAATTTCATGGCTGCAGTCACCATCCGCAGTGATTTTTGAGTCCAAGAAAATAAAGTCTGTCACTGTTTCCATTGTTTCTGCATTTATTTGCCATGAAGTGATGGACCAGATGTCATGATCTTAATTTTTTGTATGCAGTATTTTAAGCCAACTTTTTTACTCTCTTCTTTCACTTTCATCAAGAGGCTTTTTAGTTCTTCTTCACTTTCTGCCATAAAGGAGATGTCATCTGCATATCTCAGGTTATTGATATTTCTCCCAGCAATCTTGATTCCAGCTTGTGCTTCATCCAGTCCAGTGTTTCTCATGATGTACTCTGCATATAAGTTAAATAAGCAGGATGACAATATACAGCCTTGACATACTCCTTTCCTGATTTGGAACCAGTCTGTTGTTCCATGTCTGGTTCTAACTGTTGCTTCTTGACCTGCATATAGGTTTCTCAGGCAGGTCAGGTGGTCTGGTATTCCCATCTCTTTAAGAATTTTCCAGTTTGTTGTGATCTACACAGTCAAGGGCGTTGGTGTAGTCAATAAAGCGGAGGTAAGTATTTTTTTTCTGGAGCTCTCTTGATTTTCTATGATCCAATGGATGTTGGCAATTTGATCTCTGGCTCCTCTGTCTTTACTAAATCCAGCTTGAGCATATGGAAGTTCACAGTTATGTATTATTGAAGCCTGGCTTGGAGAATTTTGAGCATTACTTTGCAAGCGTGTGAGATGAGTGCAATTGTTTAGTAGTTTGAATATTCTTTGGCATTGCCCTTTTTTGGGATTGGAATGAAAACTGACCTTTTTAGTCTGTGGCCACTGCTGAGTTTCCCAAATTTGCTGGCATATTGAGTGCAGCACTTTAGTAGCATCATCTTTTAGGATTTGAAATAGCTCAATTGGAATTTCATCACCCCCACTAGCTTTGTTTGTAGTGATGCTTCTTAAGACCCACTTGACTTCACATTCCAGGATGTCTGGCTCTAGGTGAGTGATCACACCATTGTGGTTATCTGGATCATGAAGATCTTTTTTGTATAGTTTTCTGTGTATTCTTGCCACCTCTTCTTAATATCTTCTGTTTCTGTTAGGTCCATACCATTTCTGTCCTTTATTATGCCCATCTTTGCATAAAATGTTCCCTTGGTATCTCTAATTATCTAGAAGAGATCTCTAGTTTTTTCCATTCTATTGTTTTCCTATATTTCTTTGCATTGATCACTGAAGAAGGCTTTCTTATCTCTTTCCTATTCTTTGGAACTCTTCATTCAGATGGTTATATCTTTCCTTTTCTCCTTTGTCTTTAGCTTCTCCTCCTTTCTCAGCTATTTGTAAAGTCTCCTCAGGCAAACATTTTGCCTTTTTGCATTTCTTCTTGGGGATGGTCTTGATCCCTGCCTCCTGTACAATGTCACAAACCTCTGTCCGTAGTTCTTCAGGAACTCTATTAGATCTAATCCCTCAAATCTATTTGTCACTTCCACTGTGTACTTGTAAGGAATTTGATTTAGGTCATACCTGAATGGTCTAGTGGTTTTCCATACTTTCTTCAATTTAAGACTGAATTTGGCAATAAAGAGTTCATGATCTGAGCCACAGTCAGTTTTTGCTGACTGTAAAGAGCTTTTCCATTTTTGGCTGCAAAGAATATAATCAATCTGATTTTGGTATTGACCATCTGGTGATGTCCATTTGTAGATTCTTCTCTTGTGTTGTTGGAAGAGGGTGTTTGCTATGACTAATGAGTAGCCTTTCCCTTCTCCAGGGGATCTTCCCAACCCAGGGATTGAACCCAGGTCTCCCGCATTGCAGGTGGATTCTTTACCAGCTGAGCCACAAAGGAAGCCCAAGAATACTGGAGTTGGTAACCTTTCCCTTCTCCAGGGGAATCTCCCAAACCAGGAATAGAACCAGTCTCCTCCTTTGCAGGCAGATTCTTTAGCAAGTAAACTATCAGGGAAGTCTTTTTGTGGGCAATAGAAAATTAAAATAAGCAACAACAATGACAAAGCTGCTTTGCTTCTAAACAAAAAATGAACTTATAAACTTGAAACATTCATGCAAAGAATTAAGTATAATTGAGCCAGCCCTTTAAATACAGTTTCCAATAGAATTTCATGTCATTTTCACAGTATGATAGTGAGGAGAATAAAGATGCCATCGTGTGGGGGGCGTTTTTAAAGTGGTGATCTTTGGAGAAGGAAAAAAAAAGATAGGGTCAGTCAAGCCTCATCATGTCATCTGTTCAGAGAACTGACCTTGAACTCCTGGTGGGTGAGCAATGGCTGGAGCAGAGGCTGAGTCACTTCCAAACTCACACTCCTGGCCTCTTCCTCTCCTCCCTGCCGGGGGCTTTAACCTCAACCCCAGACCTCATTTTAGAAAGTTAGAAGACAGCAACGAAAAAAGGATTTAAGCAATATAGCAAACAGATGTGTGGAGAGTTCAAGTTTAAGGGTCTTCTGTCTCTTCAGATGGAGAGTTTTGAATGTACATTTAAGAGCAGGGTTCCCCTAGAAAGGAAAGGACAGCTATCCTCTGCCCATGAGCTTAACAAGTGTCAGAAAAACCCTAGAACTAACTCTCTTTTTTACAGGAGTCCTTTGCATTTAGCACTGTCAACTGATGTCACTTAAAGTTAATCCTTAAATATAATGTTAATGCATCCTTTCCCTTTCAATTCTTAATTATGTTCAGTATTGACTGAATACCGACTGTGTGTGTGTGTGTGTGTGTATGTGTGTGCACACTCAGTCACTCAGTCATGTCTGACTCTGAGACCGCATGGACTCTATCCTGCCAGTCTCCTCTGTCCGTGGAATTCTCCAGGCAAGAATGCATTTCCTACTCCAGGGGATTTTCCTGACCCAGGGATTGAACTCAAGTCTCTCGTCTCCTGCCTTGTAAGGCAGATTCTTTACCATTGCACCCCATAGGAAGCCAACTACTATATATCAGTTCAGTTCAGTCACTCAGTCACGTCCGACTGTTTGTGACCGCATGGACTGCAGCACACCAGGCTTCCCTGTACACATAAAGGGTTACAAATATATAGCCTCTGGGCATCTCCATGGTAATGTTGATCAGTTTGCAATTTAGGTTACACTGGGTGGAATGCAATACCGTCATGTTCATGAAACAACTGGTCCGGCACTACGGACATCCTTCAAGTGTGTGCCCTCCAATCCTTGTGTTACAGAACTCCCACAAAGGCGTATGTCACCATTTCAACTTTGGGGCTGTCACTCAGCTCTTGCTTATTTACTTCATGTAACGAATGCCAAAACTAAGGGGCATCTGTGTATCTAGGGCTGCGAGTACTATCCTTGTATTCAATGGAATAATACAAAATCTCGATAACTCATGATCCTGACTTTTACTTTAAATGGAGAGAGGAGAATGAATAGGAAATAATGTGGGGCTTATTTCCCCTTAAAATGAAGCAAAAAATATTTTTAAGAGGAGACATTTTATCTGTTTCATTTCACTTTGTTTTGAAATATCTGTTTCTTTAAACACCTAACAGTTAAAACCTATGCAATAAAATACAGAAAAGGAAATTAATGCAAACCTTTTCTGAGAAATACTCTTTGCAGATTTTAATGTGATGTTATCCTATATTTAAACATGTGCTTGTAAGTTCACTGACTCAGAGTATATTGAATGTGTCAGAATGTAGAGTTTTAATAACTAGAGGAAAATATCAGATAAACTTGACTCTAAGACATGAACAGAAATGTCATTCTTTTTGCAGCTAGATTTTAATATATCCTTCAAGGTGTAAGGAGTATGGGAAATCAATAGCAAATCCCAGGGTCCTTATGTTGAGATATTCAAAATGTTAACTCTAATGGGAGTCGTATCAGAAAAAAAAAAAAAAATAGAAAAGGATGATATAACCTAGAGCTGAGCATTTTTACACAGTATCTGCAAAGAATTATTGTTCAAAATCAAAACACATCTTGTGTCTTTAAATAGCAATACATATACTTGTAGTTGTAATTTTTACAAACAATGTAACCTTTTTTTTTTCTTTCCAGAACTGAAAGCACTGATTTGAAGGTAGATAGTTTGGGAGAAATTATTTTCTCTTGTTTAGTAATTATCATTAATGAAAGAAAGATTTCTTAAATACTAATAAATCAGGGCTGAATTGACTGACCATGCATCCAAATTGCTGCATTATTCACACTGGAATTACTCCAAAGATTAGCAGCAAATTGCCCTCTAAATTGAATTTATGGGTTCATTTTTCATGACCACTGTATTGTGACAGATGAAAGGAATCTGAGAGGAAAAAGACAGTGACGGACCCAATTTCTTAGTGCTCCATCTTCGGGATAGAGCCAAGATATCTCTATAATTTATTTTGGCAAGCATAAAAACCTGGTAGGCTGAAATCTGGGAGATCCTACTCCACATTCTACTTGGAAATGAAAAGGTCAACATTATGTTTTTGTCAAGAGGAAGCTAATCAAATTGACATCCAAGGAGGGGAAAGGAATTCACATGGAGGATGCAATTATTTTGCATGTGTCAACTGAAAACTCTGCACAACCTCGCCGTTCAGAGTTACGTTTTACTCATCAGACAAAACTGAGGGCTAAGCCAGGGACATAGCCACTCAAATAGCAGAGAGAAAATGTTCCAAAGAGGCAAGGGTGGGGGGAACTGAGGGCAGGGAGGGAGGAAGCCAGGATATATAGGCGTTTTTGCAACAAAGATCAGATAGTCAACACATCAAAAGATTACTGTTAAAGAAAACCAGATATCTCAAACTGAAGAACTGAGGGATTTTCTATGTATGGGAAAGTGCAAGAGTTTGAGCTCACTGATATCGTTCCTCTGATACGCATCTCAGGACCTTGTGCTTTCTCATTTTGAGTCTCCTCAGGGTCCGTCAGCATGGGCTGGCTGCAGTGGCTGATGGCTTGGCGCTGGGCCTCCTGTTTGTATCCTGTGTCCTTCAGGGCTCACCACTTGGCTGCTGTACGCAATGGCTGCAACATCCTTTGCTTCCTAAGAGGGCAGGCATTTTTTTTTAATTCACATGTATGATATTATTCCATTAATTTTTGCAACAACACCATGGAACAGGTAATTGTATCCTCTATAAAAAGAAAGAAAAAACAAAACCAAACATGATACCCTGAGAGGCCGGGTATCCTTCCCAAATCTGGGCTTTTGGGAGGCCTTTCTATATGCTTCCCTAGTTGTTCAGATGGTAAAGAATCTGCCTGTAATGCAGGAGACCTGCATTCAATCTCTGGGTCAGGAAGATCCCCTGGAGAAAGGGAATGGCAACACACTCCCATCTTCCTGTCTGGAGAATCCCACAGAGGAGCCAAGTGGGCTACAGTCCATGGGGTCCCAAAGAGTTGGAGACAAATGAGTGACTAACACTTTCTATATGCAAAACCCATGTCCAGGATTTCCTGCTATGACACCTCCCAGAAAGGGCTACACACTGCCGATTTAGACATATTAATTTTGTGTCTGTCAAATAACTTTCAGTTTCTTTTCACACCAAAGAAAATAAAAATGATGACAGTCCAAATTAGATGGGGAAACATAAACCTATTCTACCACCTGGGCATTGTGAACACACCTAAATCTTCAGAACAACTGTTTTTAGACTATTATTGAAAAGCTGAAACAAAAATAAAAGCTGCCAGATTGGAGAGACAGTAAAGGCCTCCCTTTTTATGTGAGGTATATAACTTGCTGTAACACATGGAAGAGAAGACAATTTTGTTAGCCTTTAAATTGCGTTTGTATTGTCTGGGCCTCTTGGGTTAGAAATGATTGAAAAAAAATATTGGGTTGGAGTTAGTGACAAATGCAGTTGATGCCTTCAGGTTTAGAAGACACCAGTATGTGAACACATGCTTTGTTTGTAAGATAAATGATTAGACAGTCTCCTACAGCTTTCTGTTTCTAAAGGTTTAGGACCTATGACCATTTTCCTTCTGCAATGGCCTCAGGCATCCTTTCTTTTATCAAACTAGCTCTCACATTAACATACAGGTACTCAGCCATGAGCATTTCTATAAGAGCAAAAGCAAATGAAGTTATTTTTATGGACAAATAAGAGTTTTTACATTTTTTTACACTCAGGTTGCTAATAGAGAATTTGCTGATAAGTCCTTTAAGAAGACAAAAATAAAACCTTAACCTGTTAGATGGGAAATTGCCAAACTCTGGGTATCTAGATAAATCTCTTTGCATCCTTCATTTAATCCAATTGCTTTATTACCGATATTCTATCTTTTCTTAGTCATACAATTTAAGTTTTTTCTCCTCTGATGATAGTTTTAATATTTTAATTTATGCTAATGTGACAGAAGTTTTCAAATACGTACACATATCTCTACTCTGTGGGTGTCAGATGCTGCCTTTATCGCATCAATTGGTCCATTCATGTTTTCCCCGTATTTGATTATTTGAAATGAAGCTGAAGTGTTGACACTTGAATTTAAACTCAAACCCTATTCTTAACTGATACAAATGTGAGAACAAGCTTTACCTAACCATTCCATGTAACTGAATAATATAATACCAACTCTGGATGTATAGAGCAACTATGTCTTTTCATGTTGAATTTGGCTATTGTATAGAAAAGACCAGCCGTGATCCACAGGACACAGATATTTCAGTGAAGCAAACTCAAATGGCCAACCAGATGTGTGACCTCTGACACACTTCTTATCTCTGAGTTCTTACTAAGAATAGGGTTAAAAACGCCTACTCACAGAGATATTCTGAGGATAAGTTGAGAGCACCAACTCTCATGATCTTACTCTTGAGGCATGTACTCAAGACTTCACACCAACTCTGGGAAGAAAGGGTCAGAACTTCACTATTGACCGAAGAGAAGAGGACTCCAGGAATGAAAGAGAAAGCGATACTAAGCCCACATCAATGGTTTGGATCTTAGCGTTCAGGGTGGCTTCTTTTTTCTTCTTCTTCCTTTTTTATTTTTTAAATTATGGAAGTATGATAACACATTTACAGGAGACTTGGAAAATACAGAACAGTTACATATAGTTCCACTATATATCACAATTATTTTCTAAGTAGATTAATATTTTTAGTTGGAGTTTCAATATCAAACTCTCAAACATTAATAGAATGAAAAGACAGAAAAGTAGAAGGATATAGACCTGCAAACATTATGAACCAATTTAACATAATTAAGATTTATGCAATTTCCACACAACAGCAGGATACAAATTCTATTCAAGTTCCCATAGACTATAATCCAGGAGACACTGGAACATATTCAGGGACAGAAGACAAGGTGCAAAAATTTCATGGTCTAAAAGTATCAAAATCTTACACATTCTGTCCTCGCATCACTGTGGAATTGTGTTAGAAATCAATAGCAAAAGATATTTAAAAATAACCACACATTTTCAAGAGCAACATGACATTTAAAAAGAGAGAACTTTGATTTAGCCATTGAAAGCCTCAATAAAGTTAAAAGATTGAAAAAAAACACAGAAGGTGAGTGCAGACAAGAAAATATTTAAATGAGAAGTTAATATAAAATGAGAAATTAATAGCAAAGATATTTAAAAATCCCATGTATTTGGAAATTAAATGTCCACATTTAAATGTTGGGTGGTGTACCTAAGAAGTCATAATAAGGAAAATTAGAAAATATCTGTAAGAAAATAAAAATTAAAGGAGAATTTATCAGAATTTGTTACATGCTGCTAAAGTTGCTCAGTGCAGCTAAATACAATGTGGGAATCTTGAATAATATATGAAAACAAATAATGGGCACTAGCATAAAATTTTTTAATTTGAACAAATTTAATTTGAACACAGGTCAATTCCTTTGGTTTTTTTTCCACAACATATTACTTCTTTATATTCTTGGAGTTGGATTAGAAGTTTCAAGCCTCAATCATTTTTTTAAATCACTAAGATAATAAGTTTTCTAGACTTGTAGCAGGAATACTAGAGGCCAGAATAAATGGAACTGTATTAAAGCTTTGAGTGAACATAAATTAGAAACTTAGCATTCTATTCATACTTAGCCAAACAAGTAGAACTAAGATGTCATAAATTTTTTGGCTAGGCAAAAATTAATAAATTTTCAAATATGTATATATTATATTATATGTACTATATATACATATAAAGACGCTTACTCCTTGGAAGGAAAGTTATGACCAACCTAGATAGCATATTCAAAAGCAGAGACATTATTTTGCCAACAAAGGTTCGTCTAGTCAAGGCTATGGTTTTTCCTGTGGTCATGTATGGATGTGAGAGTTGGACTGTGAAGAAGGCTGAGCATCGAAGAATTGATGCTTTTGAACTGTGGTGTTGGAGAAGACTCTTGAGAGTCCCTTGGACTGCAAGGAGATCCAACCAGTCCATTCTAAAGGAGATCAGCCCTGG